>NW_027675502.1:70000-277500 GCF_965601325.2 Salmo salar | reverse complement strand
GTGTGTGTTGTCGGTGTGTGTGTGTTATGTGTTGTCAGTGTGTGTGTGTGTGTTGTCGTTGTGTGTGTGTGTGTTGTCGGTGTGTGTGTGTGTTGTCGGTGTGTGTGTGTGTGTTGTCGGTGTGTGTGTGTGTGTGTTGTCGGTTTGTGTGTGTGTGTGTGTGTTGTCGATGTGTGTGTGTGTGTTGTCGGAGTGTGTGTGTGTGTGTGTTGTGTGTGTGTGTCGGTGTGTGTGTGTTGTCGGTGTGTGTGTGTGTGTGTGTGACTTGTCGGTGTGTGTGTGTGTGTTGTCGGTGTGTGTGTGTGTTGTCGGTGTGTGTGTGTGTGTGTGTGTGTGTGTTGTCGGTGTGTGTGTGTGTGTGTTGTCGGTGTGTGTGTTGTCGGTGTGTGTGTGTGTGTTGTCGGTGTGTATGTGTGTGTGTTGTCAGTGTGTGTGTGTGTGTGTGTTGTCGGTGTGTGTGTGTGTGTTGTCGGTGTGTGTGTGTGTGTGTGTTGTCGGTGTGTATGTGTGAGTGTTGTCAGTGTGTGTGTGTGTGTGTGTGTGTCAGTGTGTGTGTGTTTATGTGTTGTCGGTGTGTGTGTGTGTTGTCGGTGTGTGTGTGTGTTGTCGGTGTGTGTGTGTGTGTGTTGTCGGTGTGTGTGTGTGTGTGTGTGTTGTCGGTGTGTGTGTGTGTGTTGTCGGTGTGTGTGTGTGTGTTGTCGGTGTGTGTGTGTGTGTTGTCGGTGTGTATGTGTGTGTGTTGTCAGTGTGTGTGTGTGTGTGTTGTCGGTGTGTGTGTGTTTATGTGTTGTCGATGTGTGTGTGTGTGTGTTGTCGGTGTGTGTGTGTGTGTGTGTTGTCGGTGTGTGTGTGTGTTGTCGGTGTGTGTGTGTGTGTGTGTTGTCGGTGTGTGTGTGTGTGTGTTGTTGGTGTGTGTGTGTGTGTTGTCAGTGTGTGTGTGTGTGTGTTGTCGGTGTGTGTGTGTGTGTGTGTTGTCAGTGTGTGTGTGTGTGTGTGTTGTCGTTGTGTGTGTGTGTTGTCGGTGTGTGTGTGTGTGTTGTCGGTGTGTGTGTGTGTGTGTGTGTGTGTGTTGTCGGTGTGTGTGTGTGTGTGTGTGTTGTCGGTGTTTGTGTGTGTGTGTTGTCGGTGTGTGTGTGTGTGTGTTGTCGGTGTGTGTGTGTGTGTGTGTGTGTGTGTTGTCGGTGTGTGTGTGTGTTGTCGGTGTGTGTGTGTGTGTGTGTGTGTGTGTGTGTGTGTGTGTGTGTGTGTTGTCGGTGTGTGTGTGTGTGTTGTCGGTGTGTGTGTGTGTGTTGTCGGTGTTTGTGTGTGTGTGTTGTCGGTGTGTGTGTGTGTGTGTGTGTGTGTGTGTGTGTGTGTTGTCGGTGTGTGTGTGTAGGTGTTGTCGGTGTGTGTGTGTGTGTTGTCGGTGTGTGTGTGTGTGTTGTCGGTGTGTATGTGTGTGTGTTGTCAGTGTGTGTGTGTGTGTGTTGTCGGTGTGTGTGTGTTTATGTGTTGTCAGTGTGTGTGTGTGTGTTGTCGGTGTGTGTGTGTGTGTTGTCGGTGTGTGTGTGTGTTGTCGGTGTGTGTGTGTGTGTTGTCGGTGTGTGTGTGTGTGTGTTGTCGGTTTGTGTGTGTGTGTGTGTGTTGTCGGTGTGTGTGTGTGTGTTGTCGGAGTGTGTGTGTGTTGTCGGTGTGTGTGTGTGTGTTGTCGGTGTGTGTGTGTGTGTTGTCGGTGTGTGTGTGTGTTGTCGGTGTGTGTGTGTGTGTTGTGTGTGTGTGTCGGTGTGTGTGTGTTGTCGGTGTGTGTGTGTGTGTGTGTGTTGTCGGTGTGTGTGTGTGTGTGTTGTCAGTGTGTGTGTGTGTGTGTTGTCGGTGTGTGTGTGTTTATGTGTTGTCAGTGTGTGTGTGTGTGTGTTGTCGGTGTGTGTGTGTGTGTTGTCGGTGTGTGTGTGTTGTCGGTGTGTGTGTGTGTGTTGTCGGTGTGTGTGTGTGTGTGTTGTCGGTTTGTGTGTGTGTGTGTGTGTTGTCGGTGTGTGTGTGTGTGTTGTCGGTGTGTGTGTGTGTTGTCGGTGTGTGTGTGTTGTGTGTGTGTGTCGGTGTGTGTGTGTTGTCGGTGTGTGTGTGTGTGTTGTCGGTGTGTGTGTGTGTGTTGTCAGTGTGTGTGTGTGTGTGTGTGTGTGTGTGTGTGTGTGTGTGTGTTGTCGGTGTGTGTGTGTGTGTTGTCGGTGTGTGTGTGTGTGTTGTCGGTGTTTGTGTGTGTGTGTTGTCGGTTTGTGTGTGTGTGTGTGTGTGTGTGTGTGTGTGTGTGTTGTCGGTGTGTGTGTGTAGGTGTTGTCGGTGTGTGTGTGTGTGTTGTCGGTGTGTGTGTGTGTGTTGTCGGTGTGTATGTGTGTGTGTTGTCAGTGTGTGTGTGTGTGTGTTGTCGGTGTGTGTGTGTGTGTGTTGTCAGTGTGTGTGTGTGTGTGTGTTGTCGGTGTGTGTGTGTGTGTTGTCGGTGTGTGTGTGTGTGTGTGTTGTCGGTGTGTATGTGTGTGTGTTGTCAGTGTGTGTGTGTGTGTGTGTGTGTTGTCAGTGTGTGTGTGTTTATGTGTTGTCGGTGTGTGTGTGTGTTGTCGGTGTGTGTGTGTGTTGTCGGTGTGTGTGTGTGTGTGTTGTCGGTGTGTGTGTGTGTGTGTGTTGTCGGTGTGTGTGTGTGTGTTGTCGGTGTGTGTGTGTGTGTTGTCGGTGTGTGTGTGTGTGTTGTCGGTGTGTATGTGTGTGTGTTGTCAGTGTGTGTGTGTGTGTGTTGTCGGTGTGTGTGTGTTTATGTGTTGTCGATGTGTGTGTGTGTGTGTTGTCGGTGTGTGTGTGTGTGTGTGTTGTCGGTGTGTGTGTGTGTTGTCGGTGTGTGTGTGTGTTGTCGGTGTGTGTGTGTGTGTGTTGTCGGTGTGTGTGTGTGTGTGTGTTGTCAGTGTGTGTGTGTGTGTGTTGTCGGTGTGTGTGTGTGTGTGTGTGTTGTCAGTGTGTGTGTGTGTGTGTGTTGTCGTTGTGTGTGTGTGTGTGTTGTCGGTGTGTGTGTGTGTGTTGTCGGTGTGTGTGTGTGTTTGTGTTGTCGTTGTTTGTGTGTGTGTGTTGTCGGTGTGTGTGTGTGTGTTGTCGGTGTGTGTGTGTGTGTGTGTGTGTGTTGTCGGTGTGTGTGTGTGTGTGTTGTCGGTGTGTGTGTGTGTGTGTGTGTGTGTGTTGTCGGTGTGTGTGTGTGTGTGTTGTCGGTGTGTGTGTGTGTGTGTGTTGTCGGTGTTTGTGTGTGTGTGTTGTCGGTGTGTGTGTGTGTGTGTGTGTGTGTGTGTGTGTTGTCGGTGTGTGTGTGTAGGTGTTGTCGGTGTGTGTGTGTGTGTTGTCGGTGTGTGTGTGTGTGTTGTCGGTGTGTATGTGTGTGTGTTGTCGGTGTGTGTGTGTGTGTGTTGTCGGTGTGTGTGTGTTTATGTGTTGTCAGTGTGTGTGTGTGTGTTGTCGGTGTGTGTGTGTGTGTTGTGTGTGTGTGTCGGTGTGTGTGTGTTGTCGGTGTGTGTGTGTGTGTGTGTGTTGTCGGTGTGTGTGTGTGTTGTCAGTGTGTGTGTGTGTGTGTTGTCGGTGTGTGTGTGTGTGTGTGTGTGTGTGTGTGTTGTCGGTGTGTGTGTGTGTGTGTTGTCGGTGTGTGTGTGTGTGTTGTCGGTGTGTGTGTGTGTGTTGTCGGTGTGTATGTGTGTGTGTTGTCAGTGTGTGTGTGTGTGTGTGTGTTGTCGGTGTGTGTGTGTGTGTGTGTTGTCGGTGTTTGTGTGTGTGTGTTGTCGGTGTGTGTGTGTGTGTGTGTGTGTGTGTGTGTGTGTTGTCGGTGTGTGTGTGTGGTGTTGTCGGTGTGTGTGTGTGTGTTGTCGGTGTGTGTGTGTGTGTTGTCGGTGTGTTGTGTGTGTGTTGTCGGTGTGTGTGTGTGTGTGTTGTCGGTGTGTGTGTGTTGTGTGTTGTCGGTGTGTGTGTGTGTGTTGTCGGTGTGTGTGTGTGTGTTGTGTGTGTGTGTCGGTGTGTGTGTGTTGTCGGTGTGTGTGTGTGTGTGTGTGTGTCGGTGTGTGTGTGTGTTGTCGGTGTGTGTGTGTGTGTGTTGTCGGTGTGTGTGTGTGTGTGTGTGTGTGTGTGTGTTGTCGGTGTGTGTGTGTGTGTGTTGTCGGTGTGTGTGTGTGTGTTGTCGGTGTGTGTGTGTGTGTTGTCGGTGTGTGTGTGTGTGTGTTGTCAGTGTGTGTGTGTGTGTGTGTGTTGTCGGTGTGTGTGTGTGTGTTGTCGGTGTGTGTGTGTGTGTTGTCGTGTGTGTATGTGTGTGTGTTGTCAGGTGTGTGTGTGTGTGTGTTGTCGGTGTGTGTGTGTTTATGTGTTGTCGGTGTGTGTGTGTGTGTGTTGTCGGTGTGTGTGTGTGTGTGTGTTGTCGGTGTGTGTGTGTGTTGTCGGTGTGTGTGTGTGTGTTGTCGGTGTGTGTGTGTGTGTGTTGTCGGTTGTGTGTGTGTGTGTGTGTTGTCGGTGTGTGTGTGTGTGTGTGTGTGTGTGTGTGTGTTGTCGGTGTGTTTGTGTGTGTGTGTGTGTGTGTGTTGTCGGTGTGTGTGTGTGTGTGTGTGTTGTCGGTGTGTGTGTGTTGTCGGTGTGTGTGTGTGTGTTGTCGGTGTGTGTGTGTGTGTGTGTGTTGTCAGTGTGTGTGTGTGTGTGTTGTCGGTGTGTGTGTGTGTGTGTGTGTTGTGGTGTGTGTGTGTGTGTGTGTGTGTTGTCAGTGTGTGTGTGTGTGTGTTGTCGGTGTGTGTGTGTGTGTGTGTGTGTCAGTGTGTGTGTGTGTGTGTGTTGTCGTGTGTGTGTGTGTGTTGTCGGTGTGTGTGTGTGTGTTGTCGGTGTGTGTGTGTGTGTGTGTGTGTTGTCGGTGTGTGTGTGTGTGTGTGTGTTGTCGGTGTTTGTGTGTGTGTGTTGTCGGTGTGTGTGTGTGTGTGTTGTCGGTGTGTGTGTGTGTGTGTGTGTGTTGTCGGTGTGTGTGTGTGTGTGTTGTCGGTGTGTGTGTGTGTGTGTGTGTGTGTGTGTGTGTGTTGTCGGTGTGTGTGTGTGTGTGTTGTCGGTGTGTGTGTGTGTGTTGTCGGTGTGTGTGTGTGTGTGTTGTCGGTGTGTGTGTGTGTGTGTGTGTGTGTGTGTGTGTGTGTGTTGTCGGTGTGTGTGTGTGGTGTTGTCGGTGTGTGTGTGTGTGTTGTCGGTGTGTGTGTGTGTGTTGTCGGTGTGTATGTGTGTGTGTTGTCGGTGTGTGTGTGTGTGTGTTGTCGGTGTGTGTGTGTTTATGTGTTGTCGTGTGTGTGTGTGTGTTGTCGGTGTGTGTGTGTGTGTTGTCGGTGTGTGTGTGTGTGTTGTCGGTGTGTGTGTGTGTGTTGTCGGTGTGTGTGTGTGTGTGTTGTCGGTTGTGTGTGTGTGTGTTGTCGGTGTGTGTGTGTGTGTTGTCGGTGTGTGTGTGTGTTGTCGGTGTGTGTGTGTGTGTTGTGTGTGTGTGTGTGTGTGTGTTGTCGGTGTGTGTGTGTGTGTGTGTGTTGTCGGTGTGTGTGTGTGTGTTGTCGGTGTGTGTGTGTGTGTGTGTTGTCGGTGTGTGTGTGTGTGTGTGTGTGTGTGTTGTCGGTGTGTGTGTGTGTGTGTGTTGTCGGTGTGTGTGTGTGTGTTGTCGGTGTGTGTGTGTGTGTTGTCGGTGTGTATGTGTGTGTGTTGTCGTGTGTGTGTGTGTGTGTGTGTTGTCGGTGTGTGTGTGTGTGTTGTCGGTGTGTGTGTGTGTGTGTGTTGTCGGTGTGTGTGTGTGTGTGTTGTCAGTGTGTGTGTGTGTGTGTGTTGTCAGTGTGTGTGTGTGTGTGTTGTCGGTGTGTGTGTGTGTGTTGTCGGTGTGTGTGTGTGTTGTCGGTGTGTGTGTGTGTGTGTTGTCGGTGTGTGTGTGTGTGTGTGTGTTGTCGGTGTGTGTGTGTGTGTTGTCGGTGTGTGTGTGTGTGTTGTCGGTGTGTGTGTGTGTGTTGTCGGTGTGTGTGTGTGTGTGTTGTCGGTGTGTGTGTGTGTGTTGTCGGTGTGTGTGTGTTTATGTGTTGTCGATGTGTGTGTGTGTGTGTTGTCTGTGTGTGTGTGTGTGTGTGTTGTCGGTGTGTGTGTGTGTGTGTTGTCGGTGTGTGTGTGTGTGTTGTCGGTGTTTGTGTGTGTGTGTTGTCGGTTTGTGTGTGTGTGTGTGTGTGTGTGTGTGTGTTGTCGGTGTGTGTGTGTAGGTGTTGTCGGTGTGTGTGTGTGTGTTGTCGGTGTGTGTGTGTGTGTTGTCGGTGTGTATGTGTGTGTGTTGTCAGTGTGTGTGTGTGTGTGTTGTCGGTGTGTGTGTTTATGTGTTGTCAGTGTGTGTGTGTGTGTTGTCGTTGTGTGTGTGTGTGTTGTCGGTGTGTGTGTGTGTTGTCGGTGTGTGTGTGTGTGTTGTCGGTGTGTGTGTGTGTGTGTTGTCGGTTTGTGTGTGTGTGTGTGTGTTGTCGATGTGTGTGTGTGTGTTGTCGGAGTGTGTGTGTGTGTGTGTTGTGTGTGTGTGTCGGTGTGTGTGTGTTGTCGGTGTGTGTGTGTGTGTGTGTGACTTGTCGGTGTGTGTGTGTGTGTTGTCGGTGTGTGTGTGTGTTGTCGGTGTGTGTGTGTGTGTGTGTGTGTGTGTTGTCGGTGTGTGTGTGTGTGTGTTGTCGGTGTGTGTGTTGTCGGTGTGTGTGTGTGTGTTGTCGGTGTGTATGTGTGTGTGTTGTCAGTGTGTGTGTGTGTGTGTGTTGTCGGTGTGTGTGTGTGTGTTGTCGGTGTGTGTGTGTGTGTGTGTTGTCGGTGTGTATGTGTGAGTGTTGTCAGTGTGTGTGTGTGTGTGTGTTGTCAGTGTGTGTGTGTTTATGTGTTGTCGGTGTGTGTGTGTGTTGTCGGTGTGTGTGTGTGTTGTCGGTGTGTGTGTGTGTGTGTTGTCGGTGTGTGTGTGTGTGTGTGTGTTGTCGGTGTGTGTGTGTGTGTTGTCGGTGTGTGTGTGTGTGTTGTCGGTGTGTGTGTGTGTGTTGTCGGTGTGTATGTGTGTGTGTTGTCAGTGTGTGTGTGTGTGTGTTGTCGGTGTGTGTGTGTTTATGTGTTGTCGATGTGTGTGTGTGTGTGTTGTCGGTGTGTGTGTGTGTGTGTGTGTGTCGGTGTGTGTGTGTGTTGTCGGTGTGTGTGTGTGTGTGTGTTGTCGGTGTGTGTGTGTGTGTGTTGTTGGTGTGTGTGTGTGTGTTGTCAGTGTGTGTGTGTGTGTGTTGTCGGTGTGTGTGTGTGTGTGTGTTGTCAGTGTGTGTGTGTGTGTGTGTTGTCGTTGTGTGTGTGTGTTGTCGGTGTGTGTGTGTGTGTTGTCGGTGTGTGTGTGTGTGTGTGTGTGTGTGTTGTCGGTGTGTGTGTGTGTGTGTGTGTTGTCGGTGTTTGTGTGTGTGTGTTGTCGGTGTGTGTGTGTGTGTGTTGTCGGTGTGTGTGTGTGTGTGTGTGTGTGTGTGTTGTCGGTGTGTGTGTGTGTTGTCGGTGTGTGTGTGTGTGTGTGTGTGTGTGTGTGTGTGTGTGTGTGTGTGTTGTCGGTGTGTGTGTGTGTGTTGTCGGTGTGTGTGTGTGTGTTGTCGGTGTTTGTGTGTGTGTGTTGTCGGTGTGTGTGTGTGTGTGTGTGGTGTGTGTGTGTGTGTTGTCGGTGTGTGTGTGTAGGTGTTGTCGGTGTGTGTGTGTGTGTTGTCGGTGTGTGTGTGTGTGTTGTCGGTGTGTATGTGTGTGTGTTGTCAGTGTGTGTGTGTGTGTGTTGTCGGTGTGTGTGTGTTTATGTGTTGTCAGTGTGTGTGTGTGTGTTGTCGGTGTGTGTGTGTGTGTTGTCGGTGTGTGTGTGTGTTGTCGGTGTGTGTGTGTGTGTTGTCGGTGTGTGTGTGTGTGTGTTGTCGGTTTGTGTGTGTGTGTGTGTGTTGTCGGTGTGTGTGTGTGTGTTGTCGGAGTGTGTGTGTGTTGTCGGTGTGTGTGTGTGTGTGTTGTCGGTGTGTGTGTGTGTGTTGTCGGTGTGTGTGTGTGTTGTCGGTGTGTGTGTGTGTGTTGTGTGTGTGTGTCGGTGTGTGTGTGTTGTCGGTGTGTGTGTGTGTGTGTGTGTTGTCGGTGTGTGTGTGTGTGTGTTGTCAGTGTGTGTGTGTGTGTGTTGTCGGTGTGTGTGTGTTTATGTGTTGTCAGTGTGTGTGTGTGTGTGTTGTCGGTGTGTGTGTGTGTGTTGTCGGTGTGTGTGTGTGTTGTCGGTGTGTGTGTGTGTGTTGTCGGTGTGTGTGTGTGTGTGTTGTCGGTTTGTGTGTGTGTGTGTGTGTTGTCGGTGTGTGTGTGTGTGTTGTCGGTGTGTGTGTGTGTTGTCGGTGTGTGTGTGTTGTGTGTGTGTGTCGGTGTGTGTGTGTTGTCGGTGTGTGTGTGTGTGTTGTCGGTGTGTGTGTGTGTGTTGTCAGTGTGTGTGTGTGTGTGTGTGTGTGGTGTGTGTGTGTGTGTGTGTGTTGTCGGTGTGTGTGTGTGTGTTGTCGGTGTGTGTGTGTGTGTTGTCGGTGTTTGTGTGTGTGTGTTGTCGGTGTGTGTGTGTGTGTGTGGTGTGTGTGTGTGTGTGTTGTCGGTGTGTGTGTGTAGGTGTTGTCGGTGTGTGTGTGTGTGTTGTCGGTGTGTGTGTGTGTGTTGTCGGTGTGTATGTGTGTGTGTTGTCAGTGTGTGTGTGTGTGTGTTGTCGGTGTGTGTGTGTGTGTGTTGTCAGTGTGTGTGTGTGTGTGTGTTGTCGGTGTGTGTGTGTGTGTTGTCGGTGTGTGTGTGTGTGTGTTGTCGGTGTGTATGTGTGTGTGTTGTCAGTGTGTGTGTGTGTGTGTGTGTGTGTGTCAGTGTGTGTGTGTTTATGTGTTGTCGGTGTGTGTGTGTGTGTGTTGTCGGTGTGTGTGTGTGTTGTCGGTGTGTGTGTGTGTGTGTTGTCGGTGTGTGTGTGTGTGTGTGTTGTCGGTGTGTGTGTGTGTGTTGTCGGTGTGTGTGTGTGTGTTGTCGGTGTGTGTGTGTGTGTTGTCGGTGTGTATGTGTGTGTGTTGTCAGTGTGTGTGTGTGTGTGTTGTCGGTGTGTGTGTGTTTATGTGTTGTCGATGTGTGTGTGTGTGTGTTGTCGGTGTGTGTGTGTGTGTGTGTTGTCGGTGTGTGTGTGTGTTGTCGGTGTGTGTGTGTGTTGTCGGTGTGTGTGTGTGTGTGTCGGTGTGTGTGTGTGTGTGTGTTGTCAGTGTGTGTGTGTGTGTGTTGTCGGTGTGTGTGTGTTGTGGTGTGTGTGTGTCGTGTGTGTGTGTGTGTGTGTTGTCGGTGTGTGTGTGTGTGTGTTGTCGGTGTGTGTGTGTGTGTTGTCGGTGTGTGTGTGTGTGTGTGTGTTGTCGTTGTGTGTGTGTGTGTGTTGTCGGTGTGTGTGTGTGTTGTGGTGTCGTGTGTGTGTGTGTGTGTGTGTCGGTGTGTGTGTGTGTGTGTTGTCAGTGTGTGTGTGTGTGTGTTGTCGGTGTGTGTGTGTGTGTGTGTTGTCGGTGTGTGTGTGTTTGTGTGTTGTCGGTGTGTGTGTGTGTGTGTTGTCGTGTGTGTGTGTGTGTGTTGTCGTGTGTGTGTGTGTGTGTGTTGTCGGTGTGTGTGTGTGTGTTGTCGGTGTGTGTGTGTGTGTGTTGTCGGTGTGTGTGTGTGTGTGTGTGTGTGTGTTGTCGGTGTGTGTGTGTGTGTGTGTTGTCGGTGTGTGTGTGTGTGTTGTCGGTGTGTGTGTGTGTGTGTGTGTGTCGGTGTGTGTGTGTTGTCGGTGTGTGTGTGTGTGTTGTCGGTGTGTGTGTGTGTTGTCGGTGTGTGTGTGTGTGTGTGTGTGTGTGTGTGTGTGTGTGTGTGTGTGTTGTCGGTGTGTGTGTGTGTGTTGTCGGTGTGTGTGTGTGTGTTGTCGGTGTTTGTGTGTGTGTGTTGTCGGTGTGTGTGTGTGTGTGTGTGGTGTGTGTGTGTGTGTTGTCGGTGTGTGTGTGTAGGTGTTGTCGGTGTGTGTGTGTGTGTTGTCGGTGTGTGTGTGTGTGTTGTCGGTGTGTATGTGTGTGTGTTGTCAGTGTGTGTGTGTGTGTGTTGTCGGTGTGTGTGTTTATGTGTTGTCAGTGTGTGTGTGTTGTCGTGTGTGTGTGTGTTGTCGGTGTGTGTGTGTGTTGTCGGTGTGTGTGTGTGTGTTGTCGGTGTGTGTGTGTGTGTGTTGTCGGTTGTGTGTGTGTGTGTGTGTTGTCGGTGTGTGTGTGTGTGTTGTCGGAGTGTGTGTGTGTGTGTGTTGTGTGTGTGTCGGTGTGTGTGTGTTGTCGGTGTGTGTGTGTGTGTGTGTGCTTGTCGGTGTGTGTGTGTGTGTGTGTGTCGGTGTGTGTGTGTGTGTGTGTGTGTTGTCGGTGTGTGTGTGTGTGTGTTGTCGGTGTGTGTGTTGTCGTGTGTGTGTGTGTGTTGTCGGTGTGTATGTGTGTGTGTTGTCAGTGTGTGTGTGTGTGTGTGTTGTCGGTGTGTGTGTGTGTGTTGTCGGTGTGTGTGTGTGTGTGTGTTGTCGGTGTGTGTGTGTGTGTGTTGTCAGTGTGTGTGTGTGTGTGTGTGTTGTCAGTGTGTGTGTGTTTATGTGTTGTCGGTGTGTGTGTGTGTTGTCGGTGTGTGTGTGTGTTGTCGGTGTGTGTGTGTGTGTGTTGTCGGTGTGTGTGTGTGTGTGTGTGTTGTCGGTGTGTGTGTGTGTGTTGTCGGTGTGTGTGTGTGTGTTGTCGGTGTGTGTGTGTGTGTTGTCGGTGTGTATGTGTGTGTGTTGTCAGTGTGTGTGTGTGTGTGTTGTCGGTGTGTGTGTGTTTATGTGTTGTCGATGTGTGTGTGTGTGTGTTGTCGGTGTGTGTGTGTGTGTGTGTTGTCGGTGTGTGTGTGTGTTGTCGGTGTGTGTGTGTGTGTGTGTTGTCGGTGTGTGTGTGTGTGTGTTGTTGGTGTGTGTGTGTGTGTTGTCAGTGTGTGTGTGTGTGTGTTGTCGGTGTGTGTGTGTGTGTGTGTTGTCAGTGTGTGTGTGTGTGTGTGTTGTCGTTGTGTGTGTGTGTTGTCGGTGTGTGTGTGTGTGTTGTCGGTGTGTGTGTGTGTGTGTGTGTGTGTGTTGTCGGTGTGTGTGTGTGTGTGTGTGTTGTCGGTGTTTGTGTGTGTGTGTTGTCGGTGTGTGTGTGTGTGTGTTGTCGGTGTGTGTGTGTGTGTGTGTGTGTGTGTGTCGGTGTGTGTGTGTGTTGTCGGTGTGTGTGTGTGTGTGTGTGTGTGTGTGTGTGTGTGTGTGTGTGTGTGTTGTCGGTGTGTGTGTGTGTGTTGTCGGTGTGTGTGTGTGTGTTGTCGGTGTTTGTGTGTGTGTGTTGTCGGTGTGTGTGTGTGTGTGTGTGTGTGTGTGTGTGTGTGTGTTGTCGGTGTGTGTGTGTAGGTGTTGTCGGTGTGTGTGTGTGTGTTGTCGGTGTGTGTGTGTGTGTTGTCGGTGTGTATGTGTGTGTGTTGTCAGTGTGTGTGTGTGTGTGTTGTCGGTGTGTGTGTGTTTATGTGTTGTCAGTGTGTGTGTGTGTGTTGTCGGTGTGTGTGTGTGTGTTGTCGGTGTGTGTGTGTGTTGTCGGTGTGTGTGTGTGTGTTGTCGGTGTGTGTGTGTGTGTGTTGTCGGTTTGTGTGTGTGTGTGTGTGTTGTCGGTGTGTGTGTGTGTGTTGTCGGAGTGTGTGTGTGTTGTCGGTGTGTGTGTGTGTGTGTTGTCGGTGTGTGTGTGTGTGTTGTCGGTGTGTGTGTGTGTTGTCGGTGTGTGTGTGTGTGTTGTGTGTGTGTGTCGGTGTGTGTGTGTTGTCGGTGTGTGTGTGTGTGTGTGTGTTGTCGGTGTGTGTGTGTGTGTGTTGTCAGTGTGTGTGTGTGTGTGTTGTCGGTGTGTGTGTGTTTATGTGTTGTCAGTGTGTGTGTGTGTGTGTTGTCGGTGTGTGTGTGTGTGTTGTCGGTGTGTGTGTGTTGTCGGTGTGTGTGTGTGTGTTGTCGGTGTGTGTGTGTGTGTGTTGTCGGTTTGTGTGTGTGTGTGTGTGTTGTCGGTGTGTGTGTGTGTGTTGTCGGTGTGTGTGTGTGTTGTCGGTGTGTGTGTGTTGTGTGTGTGTGTCGGTGTGTGTGTGTTGTCGGTGTGTGTGTGTGTGTTGTCGGTGTGTGTGTGTGTGTTGTCAGTGTGTGTGTGTGTGTGTGTGTGTGTGTGTGTGTGTGTGTGTGTTGTCGGTGTGTGTGTGTGTGTTGTCGGTGTGTGTGTGTGTGTTGTCGGTGTTTGTGTGTGTGTGTTGTCGGTTTGTGTGTGTGTGTGTGTGTGTGTGTGTGTGTGTTGTCGGTGTGTGTGTGTAGGTGTTGTCGGTGTGTGTGTGTGTGTTGTCGGTGTGTGTGTGTGTGTTGTCGGTGTGTATGTGTGTGTGTTGTCAGTGTGTGTGTGTGTGTGTTGTCGGTGTGTGTGTGTGTGTGTTGTCAGTGTGTGTGTGTGTGTGTGTTGTCGGTGTGTGTGTGTGTGTTGTCGGTGTGTGTGTGTGTGTGTGTTGTCGGTGTGTATGTGTGTGTGTTGTCAGTGTGTGTGTGTGTGTGTGTGTGTTGTCAGTGTGTGTGTGTTTATGTGTTGTCGGTGTGTGTGTGTGTGTGTTGTCGGTGTGTGTGTGTGTTGTCGGTGTGTGTGTGTGTGTGTTGTCGGTGTGTGTGTGTGTGTGTGTTGTCGGTATGTGTGTGTGTGTTGTCGGTGTGTGTGTGTGTGTTGTCGGTGTGTGTGTGTGTGTTGTCGGTGTGTATGTGTGTGTGTTGTCAGTGTGTGTGTGTGTGTGTTGTCGGTGTGTGTGTGTTTATGTGTTGTCGATGTGTGTGTGTGTGTGTTGTCGGTGTGTGTGTGTGTGTGTGTTGTCGGTGTGTGTGTGTGTTGTCGGTGTGTGTGTGTGTTGTCGGTGTGTGTGTGTGTGTGTTGTCGGTGTGTGTGTGTGTGTGTGTTGTCAGTGTGTGTGTGTGTGTGTTGTCGGTGTGTGTGTGTGTGTGTGTGTTGTCAGTGTGTGTGTGTGTGTGTGTTGTCGTTGTGTGTGTGTGTGTGTTGTCGGTGTGTGTGTGTGTGTTGTCGGTGTGTGTGTGTGTTTGTGTTGTCGTTGTTTGTGTGTGTGTGTTGTCGGTGTGTGTGTGTGTGTTGTCGGTGTGTGTGTGTGTGTGTGTGTGTGTTGTCGGTGTGTGTGTGTGTGTGTTGTCGGTGTGTGTGTGTGTGTGTGTGTGTGTGTTGTCGGTGTGTGTGTGTGTGTGTTGTCGGTGTGTGTGTGTGTGTGTGTTGTCGGTGTTTGTGTGTGTGTGTTGTCGGTGTGTGTGTGTGTGTGTGTGTGTGTGTGTGTTGTCGGTGTGTGTGTGTAGGTGTTGTCGGTGTGTGTGTGTGTGTTGTCGGTGTGTGTGTGTGTGTTGTCGGTGTGTATGTGTGTGTGTTGTCGGTGTGTGTGTGTGTGTGTTGTCGGTGTGTGTGTGTTTATGTGTTGTCAGTGTGTGTGTGTGTGTTGTCGGTGTGTGTGTGTGTGTTGTGTGTGTGTGTCGGTGTGTGTGTGTTGTCGGTGTGTGTGTGTGTGTGTGTGTTGTCGGTGTGTGTGTGTGTTGTCAGTGTGTGTGTGTGTGTGTTGTCGGTGTGTGTGTGTGTGTGTGTGTGTGTGTGTGTTGTCGGTGTGTGTGTGTGTGTGTTGTCGGTGTGTGTGTGTGTGTTGTCGGTGTGTGTGTGTGTGTTGTCGGTGTGTATGTGTGTGTGTTGTCAGTGTGTGTGTGTGTGTGTGTGTTGTCGGTGTGTGTGTGTGTGTTGTCGGTGTTTGTGTGTGTGTTGTCGTTGTGTATGTGTGTGTGTTGTCAGTGTGTGTGTGTGTGTGTGTTGTCAGTGTGTGTGTGTTTATGTGTTGTCGGTGTGTGTGTGTGTGTGTTGTCGGTGTGTGTGTGTGTGTGTTGTCGGTGTGTGTGTGTGTTGTCGGTGTGTGTGTGTGTGTTGTCGGTGTGTGTGTGTGTGTGTTGTCGGTTTGTGTGTGTGTGTGTGTGTTGTCGGTGTGTGTGTGTGTGTGGTGTGTGTGTGTGTGTTGTCGGTGTGTTTGTGTGTGTTGTGTGTGTGTGTTGTCGGTGTGTGTGTGTGTGTGTGTTGTCGGTGTGTGTGTGTGTGTCGTGTGTGTGTGTGTGTGTTGTCGGTGTGTGTGTGTGTGTGTGTGTTGTCGTGTGTGTGTGTGTGTGTTGTCGGTGTGTGTGTGTGTGTGTGTGTGTTGTTGTGTGTGTGTGTGTGTGTGTGTGTGTTGTCAGTGTGTGTGTGTGTGTGTTGTCGGTGTGTGTGTGTGTGTGTGTGTCAGTGTGTGTGTGTGTGTGTGTTGTCGTTGTGTGTGTGTGTTGTCGGTGTGTGTGTGTGTGTTGTCGGTGTGTGTGTGTGTGTGTGTGTGTGTGTCGGTGTGTGTGTGTGTGTGTGTGTTGTCGGTGTTTGTGTGTGTGTGTTGTCGGTGTGTGTGTGTGTGTGTTGTCGGTGTGTGTGTGTGTGTGTGTGTGTGTGTGTGTGTTGTCGGTGTGTGTGTGTGTGTGTTGTCGGTGTGTGTGTGTGTGTGTGTGTGTGTGTGTGTGTGTTGTCGGTGTGTGTGTGTGTGTGTTGTCGTGTGTGTGTGTGTGTGTGTTGTCGGTGTTTGTGTGTGTGTGTTGTCGGTGTGTGTGTGTGTGTGTGTGGTGTGTGTGTGTGTGTTGTCGGTGTGTGTGTGTAGGTGTTGTCGGTGTGTGTGTGTGTGTTGTCGGTGTGTGTGTGTGTGTTGTCGGTGTGTATGTGTGTGTGTTGTCAGTGTGTGTGTGTGTGTGTTGTCGGTGTGTGTGTGTTTATGTGTTGTCAGTGTGTGTGTGTGTGTTGTCGGTGTGTGTGTGTGTGTTGTCGGTGTGTGTGTGTGTTGTCGGTGTGTGTGTGTGTGTTGTCGGTGTGTGTGTGTGTGTGTTGTCGGTTGTGTGTGTGTGTGTGTGTTGTCGGTGTGTGTGTGTGTGTTGTCGGAGTGTGTGTGTGTTGTCGGTGTGTGTGTGTGTGTTGTGTGTGTGTTTCGGTGTGTGTGTGTTGTCGGTGTGTGTGTGTGTGTGTGTGTTGTCGGTGTGTGTGTGTGTGTTGTCGGTGTGTGTGTGTGTGTGTGTTGTCGGTGTGTGTGTGTGTGTGTGTGTGTGTGTTGTCGGTGTGTGTGTGTGTGTGTGTGTCGTGTGTGTGTGTGTGTGTTGTCGGTGTGTGTGTGTGTGTTGTCGGTGTGTGTGTGTGTGTGTTGTCGGTGTGTGTGTGTGTGTGTTGTCGGTGTGTGTGTGTGTGTTGTCGTGTGTGTGTGTGTGTGTGTTGTCGGTGTGTGTGTGTGTGTGTTGTCGGTGTGTGTGTGTGTGTGTGTTGTCGTGTGTGTGTGTGTGTGTTGTCGGTGTGTGTGTGTGTTGTCGGTGTGTGTGTGTGTTGTCGGTGTGTGTGTGTGTGTGTTGTCGGTGTGTGTGTGTGTGTTGTCGGTGTGTGTGTGTGTGTTGTCAGTGTGTGTGTGTGTGTGTGTGTGTGTGTGTGTGTGTGTGTTGTCGGTGTGTGTGTGTGTGTTGTCGGTGTGTGTGTGTGTGTTGTCGGTGTTTGTGTGTGTGTGTTGTCGGTTTGTGTGTGTGTGTGTGTGTGTGTGTGTGTGTGTGTGTTGTCGGTGTGTGTGTGTAGGTGTTGTCGGTGTGTGTGTGTGTGTTGTCGGTGTGTGTGTGTGTGTTGTCGGTGTGTATGTGTGTGTGTTGTCAGTGTGTGTGTGTGTGTGTTGTCGGTGTGTGTGTGTGTGTGTTGTCAGTGTGTGTGTGTGTGTGTGTTGTCGGTGTGTGTGTGTGTGTTGTCGGTGTGTGTGTGTGTGTGTGTTGTCGGTGTGTATGTGTGTGTGTTGTCAGTGTGTGTGTGTGTGTGTGTGTGTTGTCAGTGTGTGTGTGTTTATGTGTTGTCGGTGTGTGTGTGTGTTGTCGGTGTGTGTGTGTGTTGTCGGTGTGTGTGTGTGTGTGTTGTCGGTGTGTGTGTGTGTGTGTGTTGTCGGTATGTGTGTGTGTGTTGTCGGTGTGTGTGTGTGTGTTGTCGGTGTGTGTGTGTGTGTTGTCGGTGTGTATGTGTGTGTGTTGTCAGTGTGTGTGTGTGTGTGTTGTCGGTGTGTGTGTGTTTATGTGTTGTCGATGTGTGTGTGTGTGTGTTGTCGGTGTGTGTGTGTGTGTGTGTTGTCGGTGTGTGTGTGTGTTGTCGGTGTGTGTGTGTGTTGTCGGTGTGTGTGTGTGTGTGTTGTCGGTGTGTGTGTGTGTGTGTGTTGTCAGTGTGTGTGTGTGTGTGTTGTCGGTGTGTGTGTGTGTGTGTGTGTTGTCAGTGTGTGTGTGTGTGTGTGTTGTCGTTGTGTGTGTGTGTGTGTTGTCGGTGTGTGTGTGTGTGTTGTCGGTGTGTGTGTGTGTTTGTGTTGTCGTTGTTTGTGTGTGTGTGTTGTCGGTGTGTGTGTGTGTGTTGTCGGTGTGTGTGTGTGTGTGTGTGTGTGTTGTCGGTGTGTGTGTGTGTGTGTTGTCGGTGTGTGTGTGTGTGTGTGTGTGTGTGTTGTCGGTGTGTGTGTGTGTGTGTTGTCGGTGTGTGTGTGTGTGTGTGTTGTCGGTGTTTGTGTGTGTGTGTTGTCGGTGTGTGTGTGTGTGTGTGTGTGTGTGTGTGTGTTGTCGGTGTGTGTGTGTAGGTGTTGTCGGTGTGTGTGTGTGTGTTGTCGGTGTGTGTGTGTGTGTTGTCGGTGTGTATGTGTGTGTGTTGTCGGTGTGTGTGTGTGTGTGTTGTCGGTGTGTGTGTGTTTATGTGTTGTCAGTGTGTGTGTGTGTGTTGTCGGTGTGTGTGTGTGTGTTGTGTGTGTGTGTCGGTGTGTGTGTGTTGTCGGTGTGTGTGTGTGTGTGTGTGTTGTCGGTGTGTGTGTGTGTTGTCAGTGTGTGTGTGTGTGTGTTGTCGGTGTGTGTGTGTGTGTGTGTGTGTGTGTGTGTTGTCGGTGTGTGTGTGTGTGTGTTGTCGGTGTGTGTGTGTGTGTTGTCGGTGTGTGTGTGTGTGTTGTCGGTGTGTATGTGTGTGTGTTGTCAGTGTGTGTGTGTGTGTGTGTGTTGTCGGTGTGTGTGTGTGTGTTGTCGGTGTTTGTGTGTGTGTTGTCGTTGTGTATGTGTGTGTGTTGTCAGTGTGTGTGTGTGTGTGTGTTGTCAGTGTGTGTGTGTTTATGTGTTGTCGGTGTGTGTGTGTGTGTGTTGTCGGTGTGTGTGTGTGTGTGTGTGTTGTCGGTGTGTGTGTGTGTTGTCGGTGTGTGTGTGTGTGTTGTCGGTGTGTGTGTGTGTGTGTTGTCGGTTTGTGTGTGTGTGTGTGTGTTGTCGGTGTGTGTGTGTGTGTGTGTGTGTGTGTGTGTTGTCGGTGTGTTTGTGTGTGTTGTGTGTGTGTGTTGTCGGTGTGTGTGTGTGTGTGTGTGTTGTCGGTGTGTGTGTGTTGTCGGTGTGTGTGTGTGTGTTGTCGGTGTGTGTGTGTGTGTGTGTGTTGTCAGTGTGTGTGTGTGTGTGTTGTCGGTGTGTGTGTGTGTGTGTGTGTTGTTGGTGTGTGTGTGTGTGTGTGTGTGTTGTCAGTGTGTGTGTGTGTGTGTTGTCGGTGTGTGTGTGTGTGTGTGTGTTGTCAGTGTGTGTGTGTGTGTGTGTTGTCGTTGTGTGTGTGTGTTGTCGGTGTGTGTGTGTGTGTTGTCGGTGTGTGTGTGTGTGTGTGTGTGTTGTCGGTGTGTGTGTGTGTGTGTGTGTTGTCGGTGTTTGTGTGTGTGTGTTGTCGGTGTGTGTGTGTGTGTGTTGTCGGTGTGTGTGTGTGTGTGTGTGTGTGTGTGTTGTCGGTGTGTGTGTGTGTGTGTTGTCGGTGTGTGTGTGGTGTGTGTGTGTGTGTGTGTGTGTGTTGTCGGTGTGTGTGTGTGTGTGTTGTCGGTGTGTGTGTGTGTGTTGTCGGTGTTTGTGTGTGTGTGTTGTCGGTGTGTGTGTGTGTGTGTGTGTGTGTGTGTGTGTGTTGTCGGTGTGTGTGTGTAGGTGTTGTCGGTGTGTGTGTGTGTGTTGTCGGTGTGTGTGTGTGTGTTGTCGGTGTGTATGTGTGTGTGTTGTCAGTGTGTGTGTGTGTGTGTTGTCGGTGTGTGTGTGTTTATGTGTTGTCAGTGTGTGTGTGTGTGTTGTCGGTGTGTGTGTGTGTGTTGTCGGTGTGTGTGTGTGTTGTCGGTGTGTGTGTGTGTGTTGTCGGTGTGTGTGTGTGTGTGTTGTCGGTTTGTGTGTGTGTGTGTTGTCGGTGTGTGTGTGTGTGTTGTCGGAGTGTGTGTGTGTTGTCGGTGTGTGTGTGTGTGTTGTGTGTGTGTTTCGGTGTGTGTGTGTTGTCGGTGTGTGTGTGTGTGTGTGTGTTGTCGGTGTGTGTGTGTGTGTTGTCGGTGTGTGTGTGTGTGTGTGTTGTCGGTGTGTGTGTGTGTGTGTGTGTGTGTGTGTGTCGGTGTGTGTGTGTGTGTGTGTTGTCGGTGTGTGTGTGTGTGTTGTCGGTGTGTGTGTGTGTGTTGTCGGTGTGTATGTGTGTGTGTTGTCAGTGTGTGTGTGTGTGTGTGTGTTGTCGGTGTGTGTGTGTGTGTTGTCGGTGTGTGTGTGTGTGTGTGTTGTCGGTGTGTATGTGTGTGTGTTGTCAGTGTGTGTGTGTGTGTGTGTTGTCAGTGTGTGTGTGTTTATGTGTTGTCGGTGTGTGTGTGTGTTGTCGGTGTGTGTGTGTGTTGTCGGTGTGTGTGTGTGTGTGTTGTCGGTGTGTGTGTGTGTCTGTGTGTTGTCGGTGTGTGTGTGTGTGTTGTCGGTGTGTGTGTGTGTGTTGTCGGTGTGTGTGTGTGTGTTGTCGGTGTGTATGTGTGTGTGTTGTCAGTGTGTGTGTGTGTGTTGTCGGTGTGTGTGTGTTTATGTGTTGTCGATGTGTGTGTGTGTGTGTTGTCTGTGTGTGTGTGTGTGTGTGTTGTCGGTGTGTGTGTGTGTTGTCGGTGTGTGTGTGTGTGTTGTCTGTTTGTGTGTGTGTGTGTGTGTTGTCGGTGTGTGTGTGTTGTCGGTGTGTGTGTGTGTGTGTTGTCGGTGTGTGTGTGTTGTGTGTGTGTGTCGGTGTGTGTGTGTTGTCGGTGTGTGTGTGTGTGTGTGTTGTCGGTGTGTGTGTGTGTGTGTTGTCGGTGTGTGTGTGTGTGTGTGTGTTGTCAGTGTGTGTGTGTGTGTGTTGTCGGTGTGTGTGTGTGTGTTGTCGGTGTGTGTGTGTGTGTTGTCGGTGTGTATGTGTGTGTGTTGTCAGTGTGTGTGTGTGTGTGTGTTGTCGGTGTGTGTGTGTCGTGTGTGTGTGTTGTCGGTGTGTGTGTGTGTGTGTGTTGTCGGTGTGTGTGTGTGTGTGTTGTCGGTGTGTGTGTGTGTGTGTTGTCAGTGTGTGTGTGTGTGTGTGTTGTCGGTGTGTGTGTGTGTGTGTTGTTGGTGTGTGTGTGTGTGTGTGTTGTCGGTGTGTGTGTGTGTGTGTTGTCGGTGTGTGTGTGTGTGTGTGTGTGTGTGTGTTGTCGGTGTGTGTGTGTGTTGTCGGTGTGTGTGTGTGTTGTCGGTGTGTGTGTGTGTGTGTGTGTTGTCGGTGTGTGTGTGTGTGTTGTCGGTGTGTGTGTGTGTGTTGTCGGTGTGTGTTTGTGTGTTGTCGGTGTGTATGTGTGTGTGTTGTCAGTGTGTGTGTGTGTGTGTTGTCGGTGTGTGTGTGTTTATGTGTTGTCGATGTGTGTGTGTGTGTGTTGTCGGTGTGTGTGTGTGTGTGTGTTGTCGGTGTGTGTGTGTGTTATCGGTGTGTGTGTGTGTGTTGTCGGTGTGTGTGTGTGTGTGTTGTCGGTTTGTGTGTGTGTGTGTGTGTTGTCGGTGTGTGTGTGTGTGTTGTCGGTGTGTGTGTGTGTGTGTTGTCGGTGTGTGTGTGTTGTGTGTGTGTGTCGGTGTGTGTGTGTTGTCGGTGTGTGTGTGTGTGTGTTGTCGGTGTGTGTGTGTGTGTGTTGTCGGTGTGTGTGTGTTGTGTGTGTGTTGTCAGTGTGTGTGTGTGTGTTGTCGGTGTGTGTGTGTGTGTGTTGTCGGTGTGTGTGTGTTTATGTGTTGTCGATGTGTGTGTGTGTGTGTTGTCGGTGTGTGTGTGTGTGTGTGTTGTCGGTGTGTGTGTGTGTTATCGGTGTGTGTGTGTGTGTTGTCGGTGTGTGTGTGTGTGTGTTGTCGGTTTGTGTGTGTGTGTGTGTGTTGTCGGTGTGTGTGTGTGTGTTGTCGGTGTGTGTGTGTGTGTGTTGTCGGTGTGTGTGTGTTGTGTGTGTGTGTCGGTGTGTGTGTGTTGTCGGTGTGTGTGTGTGTGTGTGTGTTGTCGGTGTGTGTGTGTGTGTGTTGTCGGTGTGTGTGTGTTGTGTGTGTGTTGTCAGTGTGTGTGTGTGTGTTGTCGGTGTGTGTGTGTGTGTGTTGTCGGTGTGTGTGTGTTGTGTGTGTGTGTCGGTGTGTGTGTGTTGTCGGTGTGTGTGTGTGTGTGTGTTGTCAGTGTGTGTGTGTGTGTGTTGTCGTTGTGTGTGTGTGTGTGTTGTCGGTGTGTGTGTGTGTGTGTGTTGTCGGTGTGTGTGTGTGTGTGTGTTGTCGGTGTGTGTGTGTGTGTGTGTGTTGTCAGTGTGTGTGTGTGTGTGTTGTCGGTGTGTGTGTGTGTGTGTGTGTTGTCAGTGTGTGTGTGTGTGTGTGTTGTCGTTGTGTGTGTGTGTGTGTTGTCGGTGTGTGTGTGTGTGTGTGTTGTCGGTGTGTGTGTGTGTGTGTGTGTTGTCGGTGTTTGTGTGTGTGTGTTGTCGGTGTGTGTGTGTGTGTGTTGTCGGTGTGTGTGTGTGTGTGTGTGTGTGTGTGTGTGTGTCGGTGTGTGTGTGTGTGTGTTGTCGGTGTGTGTGTGTGTGTGTGTGTGTGTGTGTGTGTGTGTTGTCGGTGTGTGTGTGTGTGTTGTCGGTGTGTGTGTGTGTGTTGTCGGTGTTTGTGTGTGTGTGTTGTCGGTGTGTGTGTGTGTGTGTGTGTGTGTTGTCGGTGTGTGTGTGTAGGTGTTGTCGGTGTGTGTGTGTGTGTTGTCGGTGTGTGTGTGTGTTGTCGGTGTGTATGTGTGTGTGTTGTCAGTGTGTGTGTGTGTGTTGTCGGTGTGTGTGTGTGTGTTGTCGGTGTGTGTGTGTGTTGTCGGTGTGTGTGTGTGTGTTGTCGGTGTGTGTGTGTGTGTGTGTGTCGGTTTGTGTGTGTGTGTGTGTGTTGTCGGTGTGTGTGTGTGTGTTGTCGGAGTGTGTGTGTGTTGTCGGTGTGTGTGTGTGTGTTGTGTGTGTGTGTCGGTGTGTGTGTGTTGTCGGTGTGTGTGTGTGTGTGTGTGTTGTCGGTGTGTGTGTGTGTGTGTTGTCGGTGTTTGTGTGTGTGTGTTGTCGGTGTGTGTGTGTGTGTGTTGTCGGTGTGTGTGTGTGTGTGTGTTGTCGGTGTGTGTGTGTGTGTGTTGTCGGTGTGTGTGTGTGTGTGTGTGTGGTGTGTGTGTGTGTGTTGTCGGTGTGTGTGTGTGTGTTGTCGGTGTGTGTGTGTGTGTTGTCGGTGTTTGTGTGTGTGTGTGTTGTCGGTGTGTGTGTGTGTGTGTGTGTGTGTGTGTGTGTTGTCGGTGTGTGTGTGTAGGTGTTGTCGGTGTGTGTGTGTGTGTTGTCGGTGTGTGTGTGTGTGTTGTCGGTGTGTATGTGTGTGTGTTGTCAGTGTGTGTGTGTGTGTGTTGTCGGTGTGTGTGTGTTTATGTGTTGTCGGTGTGTGTGTGTGTGTTGTCGGTGTGTGTGTGTGTGTTGTCGGTGTGTGTGTGTGTTGTCGGTGTGTGTGTGTGTGTTGTCGGTGTGTGTGTGTGTGTTGTCGGTTTGTGTGTGTGTGTGTGTGTTGTCGGTGTGTGTGTGTGTGTTGTCGGAGTGTGTGTGTGTTGTCGGTGTGTGTGTGTGTGTTGTGTGTGTGTTTCGGTGTGTGTGTGTTGTCGGTGTGTGTGTGTGTGTGTGTGTTGTCGGTGTGTGTGTGTGTTGTCGGTGTGTGTGTGTGTGTGTTGTCGGTGTGTGTGTGTGTGTGTGTGTGTGTGTTGTCGGTGTGTGTGTGTGTGTGTTGTCGGTGTGTGTGTGTGTGTTGTCGGTGTGTGTGTGTGTGTTGTCGGTGTGTATGTGTGTGTGTTGTCAGTGTGTGTGTGTGTGTGTGTTGTCGGTGTGTGTGTGTGTGTTGTCGGTGTGTGTGTGTGTGTTGTCGGTGTGTATGTGTGTGTGTTGTCAGTGTGTGTGTGTGTGTGTGTGTTGTCAGTGTGTGTGTGTTTATGTGTTGTCGGTGTGTGTGTGTGTTGTCGGTGTGTGTGTGTGTTGTCGGTGTGTGTGTGTGTTGTCGGTGTGTGTGTGTGTCTGTGTGTTGTCGGTGTGTGTGTGTGTGTTGTCGGTGTGTGTGTGTGTGTTGTCGGTGTGTGTGTGTGTGTTGTCGGTGTGTATGTGTGTGTGTTGTCAGTGTGTGTGTGTGTGTGTTGTCGGTGTGTGTGTGTTTATGTGTTGTCGATGTGTGTGTGTGTGTGTTGTCGGTGTGTGTGTGTGTGTGTGTTGTCGGTGTGTGTGTGTGTTGTCGGTGTGTGTGTGTGTTGTCGGTGTGTGTGTGTGTGTGTCTGTTTGTGTGTGTGTGTGTGTGTTGTCGGTGTGTGTGTGTTGTCGGTGTGTGTGTGTGTGTGTTGTCGGTGTGTGTGTGTTGTGTGTGTGTGTCGGTGTGTGTGTGTTGTCGGTGTGTGTGTGTGTGTGTGTTGTCGGTGTGTGTGTGTGTGTGTTGTCGGTGTGTGTGTGTGTGTGTGTGTTGTCAGTGTGTGTGTGTGTGTGTTGTCGGTGTGTGTGTGTGTGTTGTCGGTGTGTGTGTGTGTGTTGTCGGTGTGTATGTGTGTGTGTTGTCAGTGTGTGTGTGTGTGTGTGTTGTCGGTGTGTGTGTGTCGGTGTGTGTGTGTTGTCGGTGTGTGTGTGTGTGTGTGTTGTCGGTGTGTGTGTGTGTGTGTTGTCGGTGTGTGTGTGTGTGTGTTGTCAGTGTGTGTGTGTGTGTGTGTTGTCGGTGTGTGTGTGTGTGTGTTGTTGGTGTGTATGTGTGTGTGTTGTCAGTGTGTGTGTGTGTGTGTTGTCGGTGTGTGTGTGTTTATGTGTTGTCAGTGTGTGTGTGTGTGTTGTCGGTGTGTGTGTGTGTGTGTGTCGGTGTGTGTGTGTGTTGTCGGTGTGTGTGTGTGTTGTCGGTGTGTGTGTGTGTGTGTTGTCGGTTTGTGTGTGTGTGTGTTGTCGGTGTGTGTGTGTGTGTTGTCGGAGTGTGTGTGTGTTGTCGGTGTGTGTGTGTGTGTTGTGTGTGTGTTTCGGTGTGTGTGTGTTGTCGGTGTGTGTGTGTGTGTGTGTGTTGTCGGTGTGTGTGTGTGTGTTGTCGGTGTGTGTGTGTGTTGTCGGTGTGTGTGTGTGTGTTGTCTGTTTGTGTGTGTGTGTGTGTGTTGTCGGTGTGTGTGTGTTGTCGGTGTGTGTGTGTGTGTGTTGTCGGTGTGTGTGTGTTGTGTGTGTGTGTCGGTGTGTGTGTTGTCAGTGTGTGTGTGTGTGTGTGTTGTCGGTGTGTGTGTGTGTGTTGTCGGTGTGTGTGTGTGTGTGTGTTGTCGGTGTGTATGTGTGTGTGTTGTCAGTGTGTGTGTGTGTGTGTGTGTTGTCAGTGTGTGTGTGTTTATGTGTTGTCGGTGTGTGTGTGTGTTGTCGGTGTGTGTGTGTGTTGTCGGTGTGTGTGTGTGTGTGTGTTGTCGGTGTGTGTGTGTGTCTGTGTGTTGTCGGTGTGTGTGTGTGTGTTGTCGGTGTGTGTGTGTGTGTGTTGTCGGTGTGTGTGTGTGTGTTGTCGGTGTGTATGTGTGTGTGTTGTCAGTGTGTGTGTGTGTGTTTTGTCGGTGTGTGTGTGTTTATGTGTTGTCGATGTGTGTGTGTGTGTGTTGTCGGTGTGTGTGTGTGTGTGTGTTGTCGGTGTGTGTGTGTGTGTTGTCGGTGTGTGTGTGTGTTGTCGGTGTGTGTGTGTGTGTGTCGGTTTGTGTGTGTGTGTGTGTGTTGTCGGTGTGTGTGTGTTGTCGGTGTGTGTGTGTTGTCGGTGTGTGTGTGTTGTGTGTGTGTGTCGGTGTGTGTGTGTTGTCGGTGTGTGTGTGTGTGTGTGTTGTCGGTGTGTGTGTGTGTGTGTTGTCGGTGTGTGTGTGTGTGTGTGTGTTGTCAGTGTGTGTGTGTGTGTGTTGTCGGTGTGTGTGTGTGTGTTGTCGGTGTGTGTGTGTGTGTTGTCGGTGTGTATGTGTGTGTGTTGTCAGTGTGTGTGTGTGTGTGTTGTCGGTGTGTGTGTGTCGGTGTGTGTGTGTTGTCGGTGTGTGTGTGTGTGTGTTGTCGGTGTGTGTGTGTGTGTGTTGTCGGTGTGTGTGTGTGTTGTCAGTGTGTGTGTGTGTGTGTGTTGTCGGTGTGTGTGTGTGTGTGTTGTTGGTGTGTGTGTGTGTGTGTGTTGTCGGTGTGTGTGTGTGTGTTGTCGGTGTGTGTGTGTGTGTGTGTGTGTGTGTGTGTTGTCGTGTGTGTGTGTGTGTCGGTGTGTGTGTGTGTTGTCGGTGTGTGTGTGTGTGTGTTGTCGGTGTGTGTGTGTGTGTTGTCGGTGTGTGTGTGTGTGTTGTCGGTGTGTGTGTGTGTGTTGTCGGTGTGTGTGTGTGTGTGTGTTGTCGGTGTGTATGTGTGTGTGTTGCCAGTGTGTGTGTGTGTGTGTGTGTTGTCAGTGTGTGTGTGTTTATGTGTTGTCGGTGTGTGTGTGTGTTGTCGGTGTGTGTGTGTGTTGTCGGTGTGTGTGTGTGTGTGTGTTGTCTGTGTGTGTGTGTGTCTGTGTGTTGTCGGTGTGTGTGTGTGTGTTGTCGGTGTGTGTGTGTGTGTTGTCGGTGTGTGTGTGTGTGTTGTCGGTGTGTATGTGTGTGTGTTGTCAGTGTGTGTGTGTGTGTGTTGTCGGTGTGTGTGTTGTGTATGTGTGTGTGTTGTCAGTGTGTGTGTGTGTGTGTTGTCGGTGTGTGTGTGTTTATGTGTTGTCGATGTGTGTGTGTGTGTGTTGTCGGTGTGTGTGTGTGTGTGTGTGTGTTGTCGGTGTGTGTGTGTGTTGTCGGTGTGTGTGTGTGTGTGTTGTCGGTTTGTGTGTGTGTGTGTGTGTTGTCGGTGTGTGTGTGTTGTCGGTGTGTGTGTGTTGTCGGTGTGTGTGTGTTGTGTGTGTGTGTCGGTGTGTGTGTGTTGTCGGTGTGTGTGTGTGTGTTGTCGGTGTGTGTGTGTGTGTGTTGTCGGTGTGTGTGTGTGTGTGTGTGTTGTCAGTGTGTGTGTGTGTGTGTTGTCGGTGTGTGTGTGTGTGTTGTCGGTGTGTGTGTGTGTGTTGTCGGTGTGTATGTGTGTGTGTTGTCAGTGTGTGTGTGTGTGTGTGTTGTCGGTGTGTGTGTGTCGGTGTGTGTGTGTTGTCGGTGTGTGTGTGTGTGTGTGTTGTCGGTGTGTGTGTGTGTGTGTTGTCGGTGTGTGTGTGTGTTGTCAGTGTGTGTGTGTGTGTGTGTTGTCGGTGTGTGTGTGTGTGTGTTGTTGGTGTGTGTGTGTGTGTGTGTTGTCGGTGTGTGTGTGTGTGTGTTGTCGGTGTGTGTGTGTGTGTGTGTGTGTGTGTTGTCGGTGTGTGTGTGTGTTGTCGGTGTGTGTGTGTGTTGTCGGTGTGTGTGTGTGTGTGTGTGTTGTCGGTGTGTGTGTGTGTGTTGTCGGTGTGTGTGTGTGTGTTGTCGGTGTGTGTTTGTGTGTTGTCGGTGTGTATGTGTGTGTGTTGTCGGTGTGTGTGTGTTTATGTGTTGTCGATGTGTGTGTGTGTGTTGTCGGTGTGTGTGTGTGTGTGTGTTGTCGGTGTGTGTGTGTGCTATCGGTGTGTGTGTGTTGTCGGTGTGTGTGTGTGTGTTGTGTGTGTGTTTCGGTGTGTGTGTGTTGTCGGTGTGTGTGTGTGTGTGTGTGTTGTCGGTGTGTGTGTGTGTGTTGTCGGTGTGTGTGTGTGTGTGTTGTCGGTGTGTGTGTGTGTGTGTGTGTGTGTTGTCGGTGTGTGTGTGTGTGTGTTGTCGGTGTGTGTGTGTGTGTTGTCGGTGTGTGTGTGTGTGTTGTCGGTGTGTATGTGTGTGTGTTGTCAGTGTGTGTGTGTGTGTGTGTTGTCGGTGTGTGTGTGTGTGTTGTCGGTGTGTGTGTGTGTGTTGTCGGTGTGTATGTGTGTGTGTTGTCAGTGTGTGTGTGTGTGTGTGTGTGTTGTCAGTGTGTGTGTGTTTATGTGTTGTCGGTGTGTGTGTGTGTTGTCGGTGTGTGTGTGTGTTGTCGGTGTGTGTGTGTGTGTTGTCGGTGTGTGTGTGTGTCTGTGTGTTGTCGGTGTGTGTGTGTGTGTTGTCGGTGTGTGTGTGTGTTGTCGGTGTGTGTGTGTGTGTTGTCGGTGTGTATGTGTGTGTGTTGTCAGTGTGTGTGTGTGTGTTTTGTCGGTGTGTGTGTGTTTATGTGTTGTCGATGTGTGTGTGTGTGTGTTGTCGGTGTGTGTGTGTTGTCGGTGTGTGTGTGTTGTCGGTGTGTGTGTGTTGTGTGTGTGTGTCGGTGTGTGTGTGTTGTCGGTGTGTGTGTGTGTGTGTGTGTTGTCGGTGTGTGTGTGTGTGTGTTGTCGGTGTGTGTGTGTGTGTGTGTGTTGTCAGTGTGTGTGTGTGTGTGTTGTCGGTGTGTGTGTGTGTGTTGTCGGTGTGTGTGTGTGTGTTGTCGGTGTGTATGTGTGTGTGTTGTCAGTGTGTGTGTGTGTGTGTGTTGTTGGTGTGTGTGTGTCGGTGTGTGTGTGTTGTCGGTGTGTGTGTGTGTGTGTTGTCGGTGTGTGTGTGTGTGTGTTGTTGGTGTGTGTGTGTGTGTGTGTTGTCGGTGTGTGTGTGTGTGTGTTGTCGGTGTGTGTGTGTGTGTGTGTGTGTGTGTGTGTTGTCGGTGTGTGTGTGTGTTGTCGGTGTGTGTGTGTGTTGTCGGTGTGTGTGTGTGTGTGTTGTCGGTGTGTGTGTGTGTGTTGTCGGTGTGTGTGTGTGTGTTGTCGGTGTGTGTGTGTGTGTTGTCGGTGTGTGTGTGTGTGTGTGTGTTGTCGGTGTGTATGTGTGTGTGTTGCCAGTGTGTGTGTGTGTGTGTGTGTTGTCAGTGTGTGTGTGTTTATGTGTTGTCGGTGTGTGTGTGTGTTGTCGGTGTGTGTGTGTGTTGTCGGTGTGTGTGTGTGTGTGTGTTGTCGGTGTGTGTGTGTGTCTGTGTGTTGTCGGTGTGTGTGTGTGTGTGTTGTCGGTGTGTGTGTGTGTGTTGTCGGTGTGTGTGTGTGTGTTGTCGGTGTGTATGTGTGTGTGTTGTCAGTGTGTGTGTGTGTGTGTTGTCGGTGTGTGTGTGTTTATGTGTTGTCGATGTGTGTGTGTGTGTGTTGTCGGTGTGTGTGTGTGTGTGTGTTGTCGGTGTGTGTGTGTGTTGTCGGTGTGTGTGTGTGTTGTCGGTGTGTGTGTGTGTGTGTTGTCGGTTTGTGTGTGTGTGTGTGTGTTGTCGGTGTGTGTGTGTTGTCGGTGTGTGTGTGTTGTCGGTGTGTGTGTGTTGTGTGTGTGTGTCGGTGTGTGTGTGTTGTCGGTGTGTGTGTGTGTGTGTGTTGTCGGTGTGTGTGTGTGTGTGTTGTCGGTGTGTGTGTGTGTGTGTGTGTTGTCAGTGTGTGTGTGTGTGTGTTGTCGGTGTGTGTGTGTGTGTTGTCGGTGTGTGTGTGTGTGTGTTGTCGGTGTGTATGTGTGTGTGTTGTCAGTGTGTGTGTGTGTGTGTGTTGTCGGTGTGTGTGTGTCGGTGTGTGTGTGTTGTCGGTGTGTGTGTGTGTGTGTGTTGTCGGTGTGTGTGTGTGTGTGTTGTCGGTGTGTGTGTGTGTGTGTTGTCAGTGTGTGTGTGTGTGTGTGTTGTCGGTGTGTGTGTGTGTGTGTTGTTGGTGTGTGTGTGTGTGTGTGTTGTCGGTGTGTGTGTGTGTGTGTTGTCGGTGTGTGTGTGTGTGTGTGTGTGTGTGTGTTGTCGGTGTGTGTGTGTGTTGTCGGTGTGTGTGTGTGTTGTCGGTGTGTGTGTGTGTGTGTGTGTTGTCGGTGTGTGTGTGTGTGTTGTCGGTGTGTGTGTGTGTGTTGTCGGTGTGTGTTTGTGTGTTGTCGGTGTGTATGTGTGTGTGTTGTCGGTGTGTGTGTGTTTATGTGTTGTCGATGTGTGTGTGTGTGTGTTGTCGGTGTGTGTGTGTGTGTGTGTTGTCGGTGTGTGTGTGTGTTATCGGTGTGTGTGTGTTGTTGGTGTGTGTGTGTGTGTGTTGTCGGTTTGTGTGTGTGTGTGTGTGTTGTCGGTGTGTGTGTGTGTGTTGTCGGTGTGTGTGTGTGTGTGTTGTAGGTGTGTGTGTGTTGTATGTGTGTGTCGGTGTGTGTGTGTTGTCGGTGTGTGTGTGTGTGTGTGTGTTGTCGGTGTGTGTGTGTGTGTTGTCGGTGTGTGTGTGTTGTGTGTGTGTTGTCAGTGTGTGTGTGTGTGTTGTCGGTGTGTGTGTGTGTGTGTTGTCGGTGTGTGTGTGTTGTGTGTGTGTGTCGGTGTGTGTGTGTTGTCGGTGTGTGTGTGTGTGTGTGTGTTGTCGGTGTGTGTGTGTGTGTGTTGTCGGTGTGTGTGTGTGTGTGTGTGTTGTCAGTGTGTGTGTGTGTGTGTTGTCGGTGTGTGTGTGTGTGTTGTCGGTGTGTGTGTGTGTGTGTGTTGTCGGTGTGTATGTGTGTGTGTTGTCAGTGTGTGTGTGTGTGTGTGTTGTCGGTGTGTGTGTGTCGGTGTGTGTGTGTTGTCGGTGTGTGTGTGTGTGTGTGTTGTCGGTGTGTGTGTGTGTGTGTTGTCGGTGTGTGTGTGTGTGTGTTGTCAGTGTGTGTGTGTGTGTGTGTTGTCGGTGTGTGTGTGTGTGTGTTGTTGGTGTGTGTGTGTGTGTGTGTTGTCGGTGTGTGTGTGTGTGTGTTGTCGGTGTGTGTGTGTGTGTGTGTGTGTGTGTGTTGTCGGTGTGTGTGTGTGTTGTCGGTGTGTGTGTGTGTTGTCGGTGTGTGTGTGTGTGTGTGTTGTCGGTGTGTGTGTGTGTGTTGTCGGTGTGTGTGTGTGTGTTGTCGGTGTGTGTTTGTGTGTTGTCGGTGTGTATGTGTGTGTGTTGTCGGTGTGTGTGTGTTTATGTGTTGTCGATGTGTGTGTGTGTGTGTTGTCGGTGTGTGTGTGTGTGTGTGTTGTCGGTGTGTGTGTGTGTTATCGGTGTGTGTGTGTTGTTGGTGTGTGTGTGTGTGTGTTGTCGGTTTGTGTGTGTGTGTGTGTGTTGTCGGTGTGTGTGTGTGTGTTGTCGGTGTGTGTGTGTGTGTGTTGTAGGTGTGTGTGTGTTGTATGTGTGTGTCGGTGTGTGTGTGTTGTCGGTGTGTGTGTGTGTGTGTGTGTTGTCGGTGTGTGTGTGTGTGTTGTCGGTGTGTGTGTGTTGTGTGTGTGTTGTCAGTGTGTGTGTGTGTGTTGTCGGTGTGTGTGTGTGTGTGTTGTCGGTGTGTGTGTGTTGTGTGTGTGTGTCGGTGTGTGTGTGTTGTCGGTGTGTGTGTGTGTGTGTGTGTTGTCGGTGTGTGTGTGTGTGTGTTGTCGGTGTGTGTGTGTGTGTGTGTGTTGTCAGTGTGTGTGTGTGTGTGTTGTCGGTGTGTGTGTGTGTGTGTGTTGTCAGTGTGTGTGTGTGTGTGTGTTGTCGTTGTGTGTGTGTGTGTGTTGTCGGTGTGTGTGTGTGTGTGTGTGTTGTCGGTGTGTGTGTGTGTGTGTTGTCGGTGTTTGTGTGTGTGTGTTGTCGGTGTGTGTGTGTGTGTTGTCGGTGTGTGTGTGTGTGTGTGTGTGTGTGTGTTGTCGGTGTGTGTGTGTGTGTGTTGTCGGTGTGTGTGTGTGTGTGTGTGTGTGTGTGTGTGTGTTGTCGGTGTGTGTGTGTGTGTGTTGTCGGTGTGTGTGTGTGTGTTGTCGGTGTTTGTGTGTGTGTGTTGTCGGTGTGTGTGTGTGTGTGTGTGTGTGTGTGTGTGTTGTCGGTGTGTGTGTGTAGGTGTTGTCGGTGTGTGTGTGTGTGTTGTCGGTGTGTGTGTGTGTTGTCGGTGTGTATGTGTGTGTGTTGTCAGTGTGTGTGTGTGTGTGTTGTCGGTGTGTGTGTGTTTATGTGTTGTCAGTGTGTGTGTGTGTGTTGTCGGTGTGTGTGTGTGTGTTGTCGGTGTGTGTGTGTGTTGTCGGTGTGTGTGTGTGTGTTGTCGGTGTGTGTGTGTGTGTGTTGTCGGTTTGTGTGTGTGTGTGTGTGTTGTCGGTGTGTGTGTGTGTGTTGTCGGAGTGTGTGTGTGTGTTGTCGGTGTGTGTGTGTGTGTTGTGTGTGTGTGTCGGTGTGTGTGTGTTGTCGGTGTGTGTGTGTGTGTGTTGTCGGTGTGTGTGTGTGTGTGTTGTCGGTGTGTGTGTGTGTGTGTTGTCGGTGTGTGTGTGTGTGTGTGTGTGTGTGTGTGTTGTCGGTGTGTGTGTGTGTGTGTTGTCGGTGTGTGTGTGTGTGTTGTCGGTGTGTGTGTGTGTGTTGTCGGTGTGTATGTGTGTGTGTTGTCAGTGTGTGTGTGTGTGTGTCTTGTCGGTGTGTGTGTGTGTGTTGTCGGTGTGTGTGTGTGTGTGTGTTGTCGGTGTGTATGTGTGTGTGTTGTCAGTGTGTGTGTGTGTGTGTGTTGTCAGTGTGTGTGTGTTTATGTGTTGTCGGTGTGTGTGTGTGTTGTCGGTGTGTGTGTGTTGTCGGTGTGTGTGTGTGTGTGTTGTCGGTGTGTGTGTGTGTTTGATTGTTGTCGGTGTGTGTGTGTGTTGTCGGTGTGTGTGTGTGTGTTGTCGGTGTGTGTGTGTGTGTGTTGTCGGTGTGTGTGTGTGTGTGTTGTCGGTGTGTGTGTGTGTGTTGTGTGTGTGTGTGTTGTCGGTGTGTGTGTGTGTGTTGTCGATGTGTGTGTGTGTGTGTTGTCGGTGTGTGTGCGTGTTGTGTGTGTGTGTGTTGTCGGTGTGTGTGTGTGTGTTGTTGGTGTGTGTGTGTGTGTGTTGTGTGTGTGTGTGTTGTCGGTGTGTGTGTGTGTGTGTTGTCGGTGTGTGTGTGTGTGTGTTGTCGGTGTGTGTGTGTGTGTGTTGTCGGTGTGTGTGTGTGTGTGTGTTGTCGGTGTGTGTGTGTGTTGTCGGTGTGTGTGTGTGTGTGTTGTCGGTGTCTGTGTGTGTGTTGTCGGTGTGTGTGTGTGTGTTGTCGATGTGTGTGTGTGTGTGTTGTCGGTGTGTGTGTGTGTGCGTTGTGTGTGTGTGTGTTGTCGGTGTGTGTGTGTGTGTTGTTGGTGTGTGTGTGTGTGTGTTGTGTGTGTGTGTGTTGTCGGTGTGTGTGTGTGTGTGTTGTCGGTGTGTGTGTGTGTGTGTTGTCGGTTTGTGTGTGTGTGTGTGTGTTGTCGGTGTGTGTGTGTGTGTGCGTTGTGTGTGTGTGTGTTGTCGGTGTGTGTGTGTGTGTTGTTGGTGTGTGTGTGTGTGTGTTGTGTGTGTGTGTGTTGTCGGTGTGTGTGTGTGTGTGTTGTCGGTGTGTGTGTGTGTGTGTTGTCGGTTTGTGTGTGTGTGTGTTGTCGGTGTGTGTGTGTGTGTTGTCGGTGTGTGTGTGTGTTGTCGGTGTGTGTGTGTGTGTTGTGTGTGTGTGTCGGTGTGTGTGTGTTGTCGGTGTGTGTGTGTGTGTGTGTGTTGTCGGTGTGTGTGTGTGTGTGTTGTCAGTGTGTGTGTGTGTGTGTGTTGTCGGTGTGTGTGTGTTTATGTGTTGTCAGTGTGTGTGTGTGTGTGTTGTCGGTGTGTGTGTGTGTGTTGTCGGTGTGTGTGTGTTGTCGGTGTGTGTGTGTGTGTTGTCGGTGTGTGTGTGTGTGTGTTGTCGGTTTGTGTGTGTGTGTGTGTGTTGTCGGTGTGTGTGTGTGTGTTGTCGGTGTGTGTGTGTGTTGTCGGTGTGTGTGTGTGTGTTGTGTGTGTGTGTCGGTGTGTGTGTGTTGTCGGTGTGTGTGTGTGTGTTGTCGGTGTGTGTGTGTTGTCAGTGTGTGTGTGTGTGTGTGTTGTCGGTGTGTGTGTGTGTGTGTGTGTGTGTGTGTGTGTCGGTGTGTGTGTGTGTGTGTTGTCGGTGTGTGTGTGTGTGTTGTCGGTGTGTGTGTGTTGTCGGTGTGTATGTGTGTGTGTTGTCAGTGTGTGTGTGTGTGTGTGTTGTCGGTGTGTGTGTGTGTGTTGTCGGTGTGTATGTGTGTGTGTTGTCAGTGTGTGTGTGTGTGTGTGTTGTCAGTGTGTGTGTGTTTATGTGTTGTCGGTGTGTGTGTGTGTGTGTTGTCGGTGTGTGTGTGTGTGTGTGTTGTCGGTGTGTGTGTGTGTTGTCGGTGTGTGTGTGTGTGTTGTCGGTGTGTGTGTGTGTGTGTTGTCGGTTTGTGTGTGTGTGTGTGTGTTGTCGGTGTGTGTGTGTGTGTTGTCGGTGTGTGTGTGTGTTGTCGGTGTGTGTGTGTGTGTTGTGTGTGTGTGTTGTCGGTGTGTGTGTGTGTGTGTTGTCGGTGTGTGTGTGTTGTCGGTGTGTGTGTGTGTGTTGTCGGTGTGTGTGTGTGTGTGTTGTCGGTGTGTGTGTGTGTGTGTGTGTTGTCGGTGTGTGTGTGTGTGTTGTGTGTGTGTGTGTTGTCGGTGTGTGTGTGTGTGTTGTCGATGTGTGTGTGTGTGTGTTGTCGGTGTGTGTGTGTGTGTGTTGTGTGTGTGTGTGTTGTCGGTGTGTGTGTGTGTGTTGTTGGTGTGTGTGTGTGTGTGTTGTGTGTGTGTGTGTTGTCGGTGTGTGTGTTTGTGTGTTGTCGGTGTGTGTGTGTGTGTGTGTGTTGTCGGTGTGTGTGTGTGTGTGTTGTCGGTGTGTGTGTTTGTGTGTGTTGTCGGTGTGTGTGTGTGTTGTCGGTGTGTGTGTGTGTGTGTGTTGTCGGTGTCTGTGTGTGTGTTGTCGGTGTGTGTGTGTGTGTTGTCGATGTGTGTGTGTGTGTGTTGTCGGTGTGTGTGTGTGCGTTGTGTGTGTGTGTGTTGTCGGTGTGTGTGTGTGTGTTGTTGGTGTGTGTGTGTGTGTGTTGTGTGTGTGTGTGTTGTCGGTGTGTGTGTGTGTGTGTTGTCGGTGTGTGTGTGTGTGTGTTGTCGGTGTGTGTGTGTGTGTGTTGTCGGTGTGTGTGTGTGTGTGTGTTGTCGGTGTGTGTGTGTGTTGTCGGTGTGTGTGTGTGTGTGTTGTCGGTGTCTGTGTGTGTGTTGTCGGTGTGTGTGTGTGTTGTCGGTGTGTGTGTGTGTGTGTTGTCGGTGTGTGTGTGTGTGTGTGTTGTCGGTGTGTGTGTGTGTTGTCGGTGTGTGTGTGTGTGTGTTGTGTGTGTGTGTGTGTGTTGTCGGTGTGTGTGTGTTGTCAGTGTGTGTGTGTGTGTGTTGTCGATGTGTGTGTGTGTGTGTTGTCGGTGTGTGTGTGTGTGTGTGTTGTCGGTGTGTGTGTGTGTGTGTGTGTGTTGCCGGTGTGTGTGTGTGTGTTGTCGGTGTGTGTGTGTGTGTTGTCGGTGTGTATGTGTGTGTGTTGTCAGTGTGTGTGTGTGTGTGTGTGTTGTCGGTGTGTGTGTGTGTGTGTTTTCGGTGTGTGTGTGTGTGTGTGTGTGTGTGTGTGTGTTGTCGGTGTGTGTGTGTGTTGTCGGTGTGTGTGTGTGTTGTCGGTGTGTGTGTGTGTGTGTGTGTTGTCGGTGTGTGTGTGTGTGTTGTCGGTGTGTGTGTGTGTGTTGTCGGTGTGTGTTTGTGTGTTGTCGGTGTGTATGTGTGTGTGTTGTCAGTGTGTGTGTGTGTGTGTGTTGTCGGTGTGTGTGTGTTTATGTGTTGTCGATGTGTGTGTGTGTGTGTTGTCGGTGTGTGTGTGTGTGTGTTGTCGGTGTGTGTGTGTGTTATCGGTGTGTGTGTGTGTGTTGTCGGTGTGTGTGTGTGTTGTCGGTTTGTGTGTGTGTGTGTGTGTTGTCGGTGTGTGTGTGTGTGTTGTCGGTGTGTGTGTGTGTGTGTTGTCGGTGTGTGTGTGTTGTGTGTGTGTGTCGGTGTGTGTGTGTTGTCGGTGTGTGTGTGTGTGTGTGTGTTGTCGGTGTGTGTGTGTGTGTGTTGTCGGTGTGTGTGTGTTGTGTGTGTGTTGTCAGTGTGTGTGTGTGTGTTGTCGGTGTGTGTGTGTGTGTGTTGTCGGTGTGTGTGTGTTGTGTGTGTGTGTCGGTGTGTGTGTGTTGTCGGTGTGTGTGTGTGTGTGTGTGTTGTCAGTGTGTGTGTGTGTGTGTGTTGTCGGTGTGTGTGTGTGTGTGTGTTGTCAGTGTGTGTGTGTGTGTGTTGTCGGTGTGTGTGTGTGTGTGTGTGTTGTCAGTGTGTGTGTGTGTGTGTGTTGTCGTTGTGTGTGTGTGTGTGTTGTCGGTGTGTGTGTGTGTGTGTGTTGTCGGTGTGTGTGTGTGTGTGTGTGTTGTCGGTGTTTGTGTGTGTGTGTTGTCGGTGTGTGTGTGTGTGTGTTGTCGGTGTGTGTGTGTGTGTTGTGTGTGTGTGTCGGTGTGTGTGTGTTGTCGGTGTGTGTGTGTGTGTGTGTGTTGTCGGTGTGTGTGTGTGTGTGTTGTCGGTGTTTGTGTGTGTGTGTTGTCGGTGTGTGTGTGTGTGTGTTGTCGGTGTGTGTGTGTGTGTGTGTGTTGTCGGTGTGTGTGTGTGTGTGTTGTCGGTGTGTGTGTGTGTGTGTGTGTGTGTGTGTGTGTGTTGTCGGTGTGTGTGTGTGTGTTGTCGGTGTGTGTGTGTGTGTTGTCGGTGTTTGTGTGTGTGTGTGTTGTCGGTGTGTGTGTGTGTGTGTGTGTGTGTGTGTGTTGTCGGTGTGTGTGTGTAGGTGTTGTCGGTGTGTGTGTGTGTGTTGTCGGTGTGTGTGTGTGTGTTGTCGGTGTGTATGTGTGTGTGTTGTCAGTGTGTGTGTGTGTGTGTTGTCGGTGTGTGTGTGTTTATGTGTTGTCAGTGTGTGTGTGTGTTGTCGGTGTGTGTGTGTGTGTTGTCGGGTGTGTGTGTGTGTGTTGTCGGTTTGTGTGTGTGTGTGTGTGTTGTCGGTGTGTGTGTGTGTGTTGTCGGAGTGTGTGTGTGTGTTGTCGGTGTGTGTGTGTGTGTTGTCGGTGTGTATGTGTGTGTGTTGTCAGTGTGTGTGTGTGTGTGTGTGTTGTCGGTGTGTGTGTGTGTGTTGTCGGTGTTTGTGTGTGTGTTGTCGTTGTGTATGTGTGTGTGTTGTCAGTGTGTGTGTGTGTGTGTGTTGTCAGTGTGTGTGTGTTTATGTGTTGTCGGTGTGTGTGTGTGTGTGTTGTCGGTGTGTGTGTGTGTGTGTGTGTTGTCGGTGTGTGTGTGTGTTGTCGGTGTGTGTGTGTGTGTTGTCGGTGTGTGTGTGTGTGTGTTGTCGGTTTGTGTGTGTGTGTGTGTGTTGTCGGTGTGTGTGTGTGTGTGTGTGTGTGTGTGTGTTGTCGGTGTGTTTGTGTGTGTTGTGTGTGTGTGTTGTCGGTGTGTGTGTGTGTGTGTGTTGTCGGTGTGTGTGTGTGTGTGTGTGTGTGTGTTGTCGGTGTGTGTGTGTGTGTGTGTTGTCGGTGTGTGTGTGTGTGTTGTCGGTGTGTGTGTGTGTGTTGTCGGTGTGTATGTGTGTGTGTTGTCAGTGTGTGTGTGTGTGTGTGTTGTCGGTGTGTGTGTGTGTGTTGTCGGTGTGTGTGTGTGTGTGTGTTGTCGGTGTGTATGTGTGTGTGTTGTCAGTGTGTGTGTGTGTGTGTGTTGTCAGTGTGTGTGTGTTTATGTGTTGTCGGTGTGTGTGTGTGTTGTCGGTGTGTGTGTGTGTTGTCGGTGTGTGTGTGTGTGTGTTGTCGGTGTGTGTGTGTGTGTTGTCGGTGTGTGTGTGTGTGTTGTCAGTGTGTGTGTGTGTGTGTGTGTGTGTGTGTGTGTGTGTGTGTGTGTTGTCGGTGTGTGTGTGTGTGTTGTCGGTGTGTGTGTGTGTGTTGTCGGTGTTTGTGTGTGTGTGTTGTCGGTTTGTGTGTGTGTGTGTGTGTGTGTGTGTGTGTGTGTGTGTTGTCGGTGTGTGTGTGTGTGTGTTGTCGGTGTGTGTGTGTGTGTTGTCGGTGTGTGTGTGTTGTCGGTGTGTATGTGTGTGTGTTGTCAGTGTGTGTGTGTGTGTGTGTTGTCGGTGTGTGTGTGTGTGTTGTCGGTGTGTATGTGTGTGTGTTGTCAGTGTGTGTGTGTGTGTGTGTTGTCAGTGTGTGTGTGTTTATGTGTTGTCGGTGTGTGTGTGTGTGTGTTGTCGGTGTGTGTGTGTGTGTGTGTTGTCGGTGTGTGTGTGTGTTGTCGGTGTGTGTGTGTGTGTTGTCGGTGTGTGTGTGTGTGTGTTGTCGGTTTGTGTGTGTGTGTGTGTGTTGTCGGTGTGTGTGTGTGTGTTGTCGGTGTGTGTGTGTGTTGTCGGTGTGTGTGTGTGTGTTGTGTGTGTGTGTTGTCGGTGTGTGTGTGTGTGTGTTGTCGGTGTGTGTGTGTTGTCGGTGTGTGTGTGTGTGTTGTCGGTGTGTGTGTGTGTGTGTTGTCGGTGTGTGTGTGTGTGTGTGTGTTGTCGGTGTGTGTGTGTGTGTTGTGTGTGTGTGTGTTGTCGGTGTGTGTGTGTGTGTTGTCGATGTGTGTGTGTGTGTGTTGTCGGTGTGTGTGTGTGTGTGTTGTGTGTGTGTGTGTTGTCGGTGTGTGTGTGTGTGTTGTTGGTGTGTGTGTGTGTGTGTTGTGTGTGTGTGTGTTGTCGGTGTGTGTGTTTGTGTGTTGTCGGTGTGTGTGTGTGTGTGTGTGTTGTCGGTGTGTGTGTGTGTGTGTTGTCGGTGTGTGTGTTTGTGTGTGTTGTCGGTGTGTGTGTGTGTTGTCGGTGTGTGTGTGTGTGTGTGTTGTCGGTGTCTGTGTGTGTGTTGTCGGTGTGTGTGTGTGTGTTGTCGATGTGTGTGTGTGTGTGTTGTCGGTGTGTGTGTGTGCGTTGTGTGTGTGTGTGTTGTCGGTGTGTGTGTGTGTGTTGTTGGTGTGTGTGTGTGTGTGTTGTGTGTGTGTGTGTTGTCGGTGTGTGTGTGTGTGTGTTGTCGGTGTGTGTGTGTGTGTGTTGTCGGTGTGTGTGTGTGTGTGTTGTCGGTGTGTGTGTGTGTGTGTGTTGTCGGTGTGTGTGTGTGTTGTCGGTGTGTGTGTGTGTGTGTTGTCGGTGTCTGTGTGTGTGTTGTCGGTGTGTGTGTGTGTTGTCGGTGTGTGTGTGTGTGTGTTGTCGGTGTGTGTGTGTGTGTGTGTTGTCGGTGTGTGTGTGTGTTGTCGGTGTGTGTGTGTGTGTGTTGTGTGTGTGTGTGTGTGTTGTCGGTGTGTGTGTGTTGTCAGTGTGTGTGTGTGTGTGTTGTCGATGTGTGTGTGTGTGTGTTGTCGGTGTGTGTGTGTGTGTGTGTTGTCGGTGTGTGTGTGTGTGTGTGTGTGTTGCCGGTGTGTGTGTGTGTGTTGTCGGTGTGTGTGTGTGTGTTGTCGGTGTGTATGTGTGTGTGTTGTCAGTGTGTGTGTGTGTGTGTGTGTTGTCGGTGTGTGTGTGTGTGTGTTTTCGGTGTGTGTGTGTGTGTGTGTGTGTGTGTGTGTGTTGTCGGTGTGTGTGTGTGTTGTCGGTGTGTGTGTGTGTTGTCGGTGTGTGTGTGTGTGTGTGTGTTGTCGGTGTGTGTGTGTGTGTTGTCGGTGTGTGTGTGTGTGTTGTCGGTGTGTGTTTGTGTGTTGTCGGTGTGTATGTGTGTGTGTTGTCAGTGTGTGTGTGTGTGTGTGTTGTCGGTGTGTGTGTGTTTATGTGTTGTCGATGTGTGTGTGTGTGTGTTGTCGGTGTGTGTGTGTGTGTGTTGTCGGTGTGTGTGTGTGTTATCGGTGTGTGTGTGTGTGTTGTCGGTGTGTGTGTGTGTTGTCGGTTTGTGTGTGTGTGTGTGTGTTGTCGGTGTGTGTGTGTGTGTTGTCGGTGTGTGTGTGTGTGTGTTGTCGGTGTGTGTGTGTTGTGTGTGTGTGTCGGTGTGTGTGTGTTGTCGGTGTGTGTGTGTGTGTGTGTGTTGTCGGTGTGTGTGTGTGTGTGTTGTCGGTGTGTGTGTGTTGTGTGTGTGTTGTCAGTGTGTGTGTGTGTGTTGTCGGTGTGTGTGTGTGTGTGTTGTCGGTGTGTGTGTGTTGTGTGTGTGTGTCGGTGTGTGTGTGTTGTCGGTGTGTGTGTGTGTGTGTGTGTTGTCAGTGTGTGTGTGTGTGTGTGTTGTCGGTGTGTGTGTGTGTGTGTGTTGTCAGTGTGTGTGTGTGTGTGTTGTCGGTGTGTGTGTGTGTGTGTGTGTTGTCAGTGTGTGTGTGTGTGTGTGTTGTCGTTGTGTGTGTGTGTGTGTTGTCGGTGTGTGTGTGTGTGTGTGTTGTCGGTGTGTGTGTGTGTGTGTGTGTTGTCGGTGTTTGTGTGTGTGTGTTGTCGGTGTGTGTGTGTGTGTGTTGTCGGTGTGTGTGTGTGTGTTGTGTGTGTGTGTCGGTGTGTGTGTGTTGTCGGTGTGTGTGTGTGTGTGTGTGTTGTCGGTGTGTGTGTGTGTGTGTTGTCGGTGTTTGTGTGTGTGTGTTGTCGGTGTGTGTGTGTGTGTGTTGTCGGTGTGTGTGTGTGTGTGTGTGTTGTCGGTGTGTGTGTGTGTGTGTTGTCGGTGTGTGTGTGTGTGTGTGTGTGTGTGTGTGTGTGTTGTCGGTGTGTGTGTGTGTGTTGTCGGTGTGTGTGTGTGTGTTGTCGGTGTTTGTGTGTGTGTGTGTTGTCGGTGTGTGTGTGTGTGTGTGTGTGTGTGTGTGTTGTCGGTGTGTGTGTGTAGGTGTTGTCGGTGTGTGTGTGTGTGTTGTCGGTGTGTGTGTGTGTGTTGTCGGTGTGTATGTGTGTGTGTTGTCAGTGTGTGTGTGTGTGTGTTGTCGGTGTGTGTGTGTTTATGTGTTGTCAGTGTGTGTGTGTGTTGTCGGTGTGTGTGTGTGTGTTGTCGGTGTGTGTGTGTGTGTTGTCGGTTTGTGTGTGTGTGTGTGTGTTGTCGGTGTGTGTGTGTGTGTTGTCGGAGTGTGTGTGTGTGTTGTCGGTGTGTGTGTGTGTGTTGTCGGTGTGTATGTGTGTGTGTTGTCAGTGTGTGTGTGTGTGTGTGTGTTGTCGGTGTGTGTGTGTGTGTTGTCGGTGTTTGTGTGTGTGTTGTCGTTGTGTATGTGTGTGTGTTGTCAGTGTGTGTGTGTGTGTGTGTTGTCAGTGTGTGTGTGTTTATGTGTTGTCGGTGTGTGTGTGTGTGTGTTGTCGGTGTGTGTGTGTGTGTGTGTGTTGTCGGTGTGTGTGTGTGTTGTCGGTGTGTGTGTGTGTGTTGTCGGTGTGTGTGTGTGTGTGTTGTCGGTTTGTGTGTGTGTGTGTGTGTTGTCGGTGTGTGTGTGTGTGTGTGTGTGTGTGTGTGTTGTCGGTGTGTTTGTGTGTGTTGTGTGTGTGTGTTGTCGGTGTGTGTGTGTGTGTGTGTTGTCGGTGTGTGTGTGTGTGTGTGTGTGTGTGTTGTCGGTGTGTGTGTGTGTGTGTGTTGTCGGTGTGTGTGTGTGTGTTGTCGGTGTGTGTGTGTGTGTTGTCGGTGTGTATGTGTGTGTGTTGTCAGTGTGTGTGTGTGTGTGTGTTGTCGGTGTGTGTGTGTGTGTTGTCGGTGTGTGTGTGTGTGTGTGTTGTCGGTGTGTATGTGTGTGTGTTGTCAGTGTGTGTGTGTGTGTGTGTTGTCAGTGTGTGTGTGTTTATGTGTTGTCGGTGTGTGTGTGTGTTGTCGGTGTGTGTGTGTGTTGTCGGTGTGTGTGTGTGTGTGTTGTCGGTGTGTGTGTGTGTGTTGTCGGTGTGTGTGTGTGTGTTGTCAGTGTGTGTGTGTGTGTGTGTGTGTGTGTGTGTGTGTGTGTGTGTGTTGTCGGTGTGTGTGTGTGTGTTGTCGGTGTGTGTGTGTGTGTTGTCGGTGTTTGTGTGTGTGTGTTGTCGGTTTGTGTGTGTGTGTGTGTGTGTGTGTGTGTGTGTGTGTGTTGTCGGTGTGTGTGTGTAGGTGTTGTCGGTGTGTGTGTGTGTGTTGTCGGTGTGTGTGTGTGTGTTGTCGGTGTGTATGTGTGTGTGTTGTCAGTGTGTGTGTGTGTGTGTTGTCGGTGTGTGTGTGTGTGTGTTGTCAGTGTGTGTGTGTGTGTGTGTTGTCGGTGTGTGTGTGTGTGTTGTCGGTGTGTGTGTGTGTGTGTGTTGTCGGTGTGTATGTGTGTGTGTTGTCAGTGTGTGTGTGTGTGTGTGTGTGTTGTCAGTGTGTGTGTGTTTATGTGTTGTCGGTGTGTGTGTGTGTTGTCGGTGTGTGTGTGTGTTGTCGGTGTGTGTGTGTGTGTGTTGTCGGTGTGTGTGTGTGTGTGTGTTGTCGGTATGTGTGTGTGTGTTGTCGGTGTGTGTGTGTGTGTTGTCGGTGTGTGTGTGTGTGTTGTCGGTGTGTATGTGTGTGTGTTGTCAGTGTGTGTGTGTGTGTGTTGTCGGTGTGTGTGTGTTTATGTGTTGTCGATGTGTGTGTGTGTGTGTTGTCGGTGTGTGTGTGTGTGTGTGTTGTCGGTGTGTGTGTGTGTTGTCGGTGTGTGTGTGTGTTGTCGGTGTGTGTGTGTGTGTGTTGTCGGTGTGTGTGTGTGTGTGTGTTGTCAGTGTGTGTGTGTGTGTGTTGTCGGTGTGTGTGTGTGTGTGTGTGTTGTCAGTGTGTGTGTGTGTGTGTGTTGTCGTTGTGTGTGTGTGTGTGTTGTCGGTGTGTGTGTGTGTGTTGTCGGTGTGTGTGTGTGTTTGTGTTGTCGTTGTTTGTGTGTGTGTGTTGTCGGTGTGTGTGTGTGTGTTGTCGGTGTGTGTGTGTGTGTGTGTGTGTGTTGTCGGTGTGTGTGTGTGTGTGTTGTCGGTGTGTGTGTGTGTGTGTGTGTGTGTGTTGTCGGTGTGTGTGTGTGTGTGTTGTCGGTGTGTGTGTGTGTGTGTGTTGTCGGTGTTTGTGTGTGTGTGTTGTCGGTGTGTGTGTGTGTGTGTGTGTGTGTGTGTGTGTTGTCGGTGTGTGTGTGTAGGTGTTGTCGGTGTGTGTGTGTGTGTTGTCGGTGTGTGTGTGTGTGTTGTCGGTGTGTATGTGTGTGTGTTGTCGGTGTGTGTGTGTGTGTGTTGTCGGTGTGTGTGTGTTTATGTGTTGTCAGTGTGTGTGTGTGTGTTGTCGGTGTGTGTGTGTGTGTTGTGTGTGTGTGTCGGTGTGTGTGTGTTGTCGGTGTGTGTGTGTGTGTGTGTGTTGTCGGTGTGTGTGTGTGTTGTCAGTGTGTGTGTGTGTGTGTTGTCGGTGTGTGTGTGTGTGTGTGTGTGTGTGTGTGTTGTCGGTGTGTGTGTGTGTGTGTTGTCGGTGTGTGTGTGTGTGTTGTCGGTGTGTGTGTGTGTTGTCGGTGTGTATGTGTGTGTGTTGTCAGTGTGTGTGTGTGTGTGTGTGTTGTCGGTGTGTGTGTGTGTGTTGTCGGTGTTTGTGTGTGTGTTGTCGTTGTGTATGTGTGTGTGTTGTCAGTGTGTGTGTGTGTGTGTGTTGTCAGTGTGTGTGTGTTTATGTGTTGTCGGTGTGTGTGTGTGTGTGTTGTCGGTGTGTGTGTGTGTGTGTGTGTTGTCGGTGTGTGTGTGTGTTGTCGGTGTGTGTGTGTGTGTTGTCGGTGTGTGTGTGTGTGTGTTGTCGGTTTGTGTGTGTGTGTGTGTGTTGTCGGTGTGTGTGTGTGTGTGTGTGTGTGTGTGTGTTGTCGGTGTGTTTGTGTGTGTTGTGTGTGTGTGTTGTCGGTGTGTGTGTGTGTGTGTGTGTTGTCGGTGTGTGTGTGTTGTCGGTGTGTGTGTGTGTGTTGTCGGTGTGTGTGTGTGTGTGTGTGTTGTCAGTGTGTGTGTGTGTGTGTTGTCGGTGTGTGTGTGTGTGTGTGTGTTGTTGGTGTGTGTGTGTGTGTGTGTGTGTTGTCAGTGTGTGTGTGTGTGTGTTGTCGGTGTGTGTGTGTGTGTGTGTGTTGTCAGTGTGTGTGTGTGTGTGTGTTGTCGTTGTGTGTGTGTGTTGTCGGTGTGTGTGTGTGTGTTGTCGGTGTGTGTGTGTGTGTGTGTGTGTTGTCGGTGTGTGTGTGTGTGTGTGTGTTGTCGGTGTTTGTGTGTGTGTGTTGTCGGTGTGTGTGTGTGTGTGTTGTCGGTGTGTGTGTGTGTGTGTGTGTGTGTGTGTTGTCGGTGTGTGTGTGTGTGTGTTGTCGGTGTGTGTGTGTGTGTGTGTGTGTGTGTGTGTGTGTTGTCGGTGTGTGTGTGTGTGTGTTGTCGGTGTGTGTGTGTGTGTTGTCGGTGTTTGTGTGTGTGTGTTGTCGGTGTGTGTGTGTGTGTGTGTGTGTGTGTGTGTGTGTTGTCGGTGTGTGTGTGTAGGTGTTGTCGGTGTGTGTGTGTGTGTTGTCGGTGTGTGTGTGTGTGTTGTCGGTGTGTATGTGTGTGTGTTGTCAGTGTGTGTGTGTGTGTGTTGTCGGTGTGTGTGTGTTTATGTGTTGTCAGTGTGTGTGTGTGTGTTGTCGGTGTGTGTGTGTGTGTTGTCGGTGTGTGTGTGTGTTGTCGGTGTGTGTGTGTGTGTTGTCGGTGTGTGTGTGTGTGTGTTGTCGGTTTGTGTGTGTGTGTGTTGTCGGTGTGTGTGTGTGTGTTGTCGGAGTGTGTGTGTGTTGTCGGTGTGTGTGTGTGTGTTGTGTGTGTGTTTCGGTGTGTGTGTGTTGTCGGTGTGTGTGTGTGTGTGTGTGTTGTCGGTGTGTGTGTGTGTGTTGTCGGTGTGTGTGTGTGTGTGTGTGTGTGTGTTGTCGGTGTGTGTGTGTGTGTGTGTTGTCGGTGTGTGTGTGTGTGTTGTCGGTGTGTGTGTGTGTGTTGTCGGTGTGTATGTGTGTGTGTTGTCAGTGTGTGTGTGTGTGTGTGTGTTGTCGGTGTGTGTGTGTGTGTTGTCGGTGTGTGTGTGTGTGTGTGTTGTCGGTGTGTATGTGTGTGTGTTGTCAGTGTGTGTGTGTGTGTGTGTTGTTAGTGTGTGTGTGTTTATGTGTTGTCGGTGTGTGTGTGTGTTGTCGGTGTGTGTGTGTGTTGTCGGTGTGTGTGTGTGTGTGTTGTCGGTGTGTGTGTGTGTCTGTGTGTTGTCGGTGTGTGTGTGTGTGTTGTCGGTGTGTGTGTGTGTGTTGTCGGTGTGTGTGTGTGTGTTGTCGGTGTGTATGTGTGTGTGTTGTCAGTGTGTGTGTGTGTGTTGTCGGTGTGTGTGTGTTTATGTGTTGTCGATGTGTGTGTGTGTGTGTTGTCTGTGTGTGTGTGTGTGTGTGTTGTCGGTGTGTGTGTGTGTTGTCGGTGTGTGTGTGTGTGTTGTCTGTTTGTGTGTGTGTGTGTGTGTTGTCGGTGTGTGTGTGTTGTCGGTGTGTGTGTGTGTGTGTTGTCGGTGTGTGTGTGTTGTGTGTGTGTGTCGGTGTGTGTGTGTTGTCGGTGTGTGTGTGTGTGTGTGTTGTCGGTGTGTGTGTGTGTGTGTTGTCGGTGTGTGTGTGTGTGTGTGTGTGTTGTCAGTGTGTGTGTGTGTGTGTTGTCGGTGTGTGTGTGTGTGTTGTCGGTGTGTGTGTGTGTGTTGTCGGTGTGTATGTGTGTGTGTTGTCAGTGTGTGTGTGTGTGTGTGTTGTCGGTGTGTGTGTGTCGGTGTGTGTGTGTTGTCGGTGTGTGTATGTGTGTGTGTTGTCGGTGTGTGTGTGTGTGTGTGTTGTCGGTGTGTGTGTGTGTGTGTTGTCGGTGTTTGTGTGTGTGTGTTGTCGGTGTGTGTGTGTGTGTGTTGTCGGTGTGTGTGTGTGTGTTGTGTGTGTGTGTCGGTGTGTGTGTGTTGTCGGTGTGTGTGTGTGTGTGTGTGTTGTCGGTGTGTGTGTGTGTGTGTTGTCGGTGTTTGTGTGTGTGTGTTGTCGGTGTGTGTGTGTGTGTGTTGTCGGTGTGTGTGTGTGTGTGTGTGTTGTCGGTGTGTGTGTGTGTGTGTTGTCGGTGTGTGTGTGTGTGTGTGTGTGTGTGTGTGTGTGTGTTGTCGGTGTGTGTGTGTGTGTTGTCGGTGTGTGTGTGTGTGTTGTCGGTGTTTGTGTGTGTGTGTGTTGTCGGTGTGTGTGTGTGTGTGTGTGTGTGTTGTCGGTGTGTGTGTGTAGGTGTTGTCGGTGTGTGTGTGTGTGTTGTCGGTGTGTGTGTGTGTGTTGTCGGTGTGTATGTGTGTGTGTTGTCAGTGTGTGTGTGTGTGTGTTGTCGGTGTGTGTGTGTTTATGTGTTGTCAGTGTGTGTGTGTGTTGTCGGTGTGTGTGTGTGTGTTGTCGGTGTGTGTGTGTGTGTTGTCGGTTTGTGTGTGTGTGTGTGTGTTGTCGGTGTGTGTGTGTGTGTTGTCGGAGTGTGTGTGTGTGTTGTCGGTGTGTGTGTGTGTGTTGTCGGTGTGTATGTGTGTGTGTTGTCAGTGTGTGTGTGTGTGTGTGTGTTGTCGGTGTGTGTGTGTGTGTTGTCGGTGTTTGTGTGTGTGTTGTCGTTGTGTATGTGTGTGTGTTGTCAGTGTGTGTGTGTGTGTGTGTTGTCAGTGTGTGTGTGTTTATGTGTTGTCGGTGTGTGTGTGTGTGTGTTGTCGGTGTGTGTGTGTGTGTGTGTGTTGTCGGTGTGTGTGTGTGTTGTCGGTGTGTGTGTGTGTGTTGTCGGTGTGTGTGTGTGTGTGTTGTCGGTTTGTGTGTGTGTGTGTGTGTTGTCGGTGTGTGTGTGTGTGTGTGTGTGTGTGTGTGTTGTCGGTGTGTTTGTGTGTGTTGTGTGTGTGTGTTGTCGGTGTGTGTGTGTGTGTGTGTTGTCGGTGTGTGTGTGTGTGTGTGTGTGTGTGTTGTCGGTGTGTGTGTGTGTGTGTGTTGTCGGTGTGTGTGTGTGTGTTGTCGGTGTGTGTGTGTGTGTTGTCGGTGTGTATGTGTGTGTGTTGTCAGTGTGTGTGTGTGTGTGTGTTGTCGGTGTGTGTGTGTGTGTTGTCGGTGTGTGTGTGTGTGTGTGTTGTCGGTGTGTATGTGTGTGTGTTGTCAGTGTGTGTGTGTGTGTGTGTTGTCAGTGTGTGTGTGTTTATGTGTTGTCGGTGTGTGTGTGTGTTGTCGGTGTGTGTGTGTGTTGTCGGTGTGTGTGTGTGTGTGTTGTCGGTGTGTGTGTGTGTGTTGTCGGTGTGTGTGTGTGTGTTGTCAGTGTGTGTGTGTGTGTGTGTGTGTGTGTGTGTGTGTGTGTTGTCGGTGTGTGTGTGTGTGTTGTCGGTGTGTGTGTGTGTGTTGTCGGTGTTTGTGTGTGTGTGTTGTCGGTTTGTGTGTGTGTGTGTGTGTGTGTGTGTGTGTGTGTGTGTTGTCGGTGTGTGTGTGTAGGTGTTGTCGGTGTGTGTGTGTGTGTTGTCGGTGTGTGTGTGTGTGTTGTCGGTGTGTATGTGTGTGTGTTGTCAGTGTGTGTGTGTGTGTGTTGTCGGTGTGTGTGTGTGTGTGTTGTCAGTGTGTGTGTGTGTGTGTGTTGTCGGTGTGTGTGTGTGTGTTGTCGGTGTGTGTGTGTGTGTGTGTTGTCGGTGTGTATGTGTGTGTGTTGTCAGTGTGTGTGTGTGTGTGTGTGTGTTGTCAGTGTGTGTGTGTTTATGTGTTGTCGGTGTGTGTGTGTGTTGTCGGTGTGTGTGTGTGTTGTCGGTGTGTGTGTGTGTGTGTTGTCGGTGTGTGTGTGTGTGTGTGTTGTCGGTATGTGTGTGTGTGTTGTCGGTGTGTGTGTGTGTGTTGTCGGTGTGTGTGTGTGTGTTGTCGGTGTGTATGTGTGTGTGTTGTCAGTGTGTGTGTGTGTGTGTTGTCGGTGTGTGTGTGTTTATGTGTTGTCGATGTGTGTGTGTGTGTGTTGTCGGTGTGTGTGTGTGTGTGTGTTGTCGGTGTGTGTGTGTGTTGTCGGTGTGTGTGTGTGTTGTCGGTGTGTGTGTGTGTGTGTTGTCGGTGTGTGTGTGTGTGTGTGTTGTCAGTGTGTGTGTGTGTGTGTTGTCGGTGTGTGTGTGTGTGTGTGTGTTGTCAGTGTGTGTGTGTGTGTGTGTTGTCGTTGTGTGTGTGTGTGTGTTGTCGGTGTGTGTGTGTGTGTTGTCGGTGTGTGTGTGTGTTTGTGTTGTCGTTGTTTGTGTGTGTGTGTTGTCGGTGTGTGTGTGTGTGTTGTCGGTGTGTGTGTGTGTGTGTGTGTGTGTTGTCGGTGTGTGTGTGTGTGTGTTGTCGGTGTGTGTGTGTGTGTGTGTGTGTGTGTTGTCGGTGTGTGTGTGTGTGTGTTGTCGGTGTGTGTGTGTGTGTGTGTTGTCGGTGTTTGTGTGTGTGTGTTGTCGGTGTGTGTGTGTGTGTGTGTGTGTGTGTGTGTGTGTGTTGTCGGTGTGTGTGTGTAGGTGTTGTCGGTGTGTGTGTGTGTGTTGTCGGTGTGTGTGTGTGTGTTGTCGGTGTGTATGTGTGTGTGTTGTCGGTGTGTGTGTGTGTGTGTTGTCGGTGTGTGTGTGTTTATGTGTTGTCAGTGTGTGTGTGTGTGTTGTCGGTGTGTGTGTGTGTGTTGTGTGTGTGTGTCGGTGTGTGTGTGTTGTCGGTGTGTGTGTGTGTGTGTGTGTTGTCGGTGTGTGTGTGTGTTGTCAGTGTGTGTGTGTGTGTGTTGTCGGTGTGTGTGTGTGTGTGTGTGTGTGTGTGTGTTGTCGGTGTGTGTGTGTGTGTGTTGTCGGTGTGTGTGTGTGTGTTGTCGGTGTGTGTGTGTGTTGTCGGTGTGTATGTGTGTGTGTTGTCAGTGTGTGTGTGTGTGTGTGTGTTGTCGGTGTGTGTGTGTGTGTTGTCGGTGTTTGTGTGTGTGTTGTCGTTGTGTATGTGTGTGTGTTGTCAGTGTGTGTGTGTGTGTGTGTTGTCAGTGTGTGTGTGTTTATGTGTTGTCGGTGTGTGTGTGTGTGTGTTGTCGGTGTGTGTGTGTGTGTGTGTGTTGTCGGTGTGTGTGTGTGTTGTCGGTGTGTGTGTGTGTGTTGTCGGTGTGTGTGTGTGTGTGTTGTCGGTTTGTGTGTGTGTGTGTGTGTTGTCGGTGTGTGTGTGTGTGTGTGTGTGTGTGTGTGTTGTCGGTGTGTTTGTGTGTGTTGTGTGTGTGTGTTGTCGGTGTGTGTGTGTGTGTGTGTGTTGTCGGTGTGTGTGTGTTGTCGGTGTGTGTGTGTGTGTTGTCGGTGTGTGTGTGTGTGTGTGTGTTGTCAGTGTGTGTGTGTGTGTGTTGTCGGTGTGTGTGTGTGTGTGTGTGTTGTTGGTGTGTGTGTGTGTGTGTGTGTGTTGTCAGTGTGTGTGTGTGTGTGTTGTCGGTGTGTGTGTGTGTGTGTGTGTTGTCAGTGTGTGTGTGTGTGTGTGTTGTCGTTGTGTGTGTGTGTTGTCGGTGTGTGTGTGTGTGTTGTCGGTGTGTGTGTGTGTGTGTGTGTGTTGTCGGTGTGTGTGTGTGTGTGTGTGTTGTCGGTGTTTGTGTGTGTGTGTTGTCGGTGTGTGTGTGTGTGTGTTGTCGGTGTGTGTGTGTGTGTGTGTGTGTGTGTGTTGTCGGTGTGTGTGTGTGTGTGTTGTCGGTGTGTGTGTGTGTGTGTGTGTGTGTGTGTGTGTGTTGTCGGTGTGTGTGTGTGTGTGTTGTCGGTGTGTGTGTGTGTGTTGTCGGTGTTTGTGTGTGTGTGTTGTCGGTGTGTGTGTGTGTGTGTGTGTGTGTGTGTGTGTGTTGTCGGTGTGTGTGTGTAGGTGTTGTCGGTGTGTGTGTGTGTGTTGTCGGTGTGTGTGTGTGTGTTGTCGGTGTGTATGTGTGTGTGTTGTCAGTGTGTGTGTGTGTGTGTTGTCGGTGTGTGTGTGTTTATGTGTTGTCAGTGTGTGTGTGTGTGTTGTCGGTGTGTGTGTGTGTGTTGTCGGTGTGTGTGTGTGTTGTCGGTGTGTGTGTGTGTGTTGTCGGTGTGTGTGTGTGTGTGTTGTCGGTTTGTGTGTGTGTGTGTTGTCGGTGTGTGTGTGTGTGTTGTCGGAGTGTGTGTGTGTTGTCGGTGTGTGTGTGTGTGTTGTGTGTGTGTTTCGGTGTGTGTGTGTTGTCGGTGTGTGTGTGTGTGTGTGTGTTGTCGGTGTGTGTGTGTGTGTTGTCGGTGTGTGTGTTTGTGTGTGTTGTCGGTGTGTGTGTGTGTGTGTGTGTGTGTGTTGTCGGTGTGTGTGTGTGTGTGTGTTGTCGGTGTGTGTGTGTGTGTTGTCGGTGTGTGTGTGTGTGTTGTCGGTGTGTATGTGTGTGTGTTGTCAGTGTGTGTGTGTGTGTGTGTGTTGTCGGTGTGTGTGTGTGTGTTGTCGGTGTGTGTGTGTGTGTGTGTTGTCGGTGTGTATGTGTGTGTGTTGTCAGTGTGTGTGTGTGTGTGTGTTGTCAGTGTGTGTGTGTTTATGTGTTGTCGGTGTGTGTGTGTGTTGTCGGTGTGTGTGTGTGTTGTCGGTGTGTGTGTGTGTGTGTTGTCGGTGTGTGTGTGTGTCTGTGTGTTGTCGGTGTGTGTGTGTGTGTTGTCGGTGTGTGTGTGTGTGTTGTCGGTGTGTGTGTGTGTGTTGTCGGTGTGTATGTGTGTGTGTTGTCAGTGTGTGTGTGTGTGTTGTCGGTGTGTGTGTGTTTATGTGTTGTCGATGTGTGTGTGTGTGTGTTGTCTGTGTGTGTGTGTGTGTGTGTTGTCGGTGTGTGTGTGTGTTGTCGGTGTGTGTGTGTGTGTTGTCTGTTTGTGTGTGTGTGTGTGTGTTGTCGGTGTGTGTGTGTTGTCGGTGTGTGTGTGTGTGTGTTGTCGGTGTGTGTGTGTTGTGTGTGTGTGTCGGTGTGTGTGTGTTGTCGGTGTGTGTGTGTGTGTGTGTTGTCGGTGTGTGTGTGTGTGTGTTGTCGGTGTGTGTGTGTGTGTGTGTGTGTTGTCAGTGTGTGTGTGTGTGTGTTGTCGGTGTGTGTGTGTGTGTTGTCGGTGTGTGTGTGTGTGTTGTCGGTGTGTATGTGTGTGTGTTGTCAGTGTGTGTGTGTGTGTGTGTTGTCGGTGTGTGTGTGTCGGTGTGTGTGTGTTGTCGGTGTGTGTGTGTGTGTGTGTTGTCGGTGTGTGTGTGTGTGTGTTGTCGGTGTGTGTGTGTGTGTGTTGTCAGTGTGTGTGTGTGTGTGTGTTGTCGGTGTGTGTGTGTGTGTGTTGTTGGTGTGTGTGTGTGTGTGTGTTGTCGGTGTGTGTGTGTGTGTGTTGTCGGTGTGTGTGTGTGTGTGTGTGTGTGTGTGTTGTCGGTGTGTGTGTGTGTTGTCGGTGTGTGTGTGTGTTGTCGGTGTGTGTGTGTGTGTGTGTGTTGTCGGTGTGTGTGTGTGTGTTGTCGGTGTGTGTGTGTGTGTTGTCGGTGTGTGTTTGTGTGTTGTCGGTGTGTATGTGTGTGTGTTGTCAGTGTGTGTGTGTGTGTGTTGTCGGTGTGTGTGTGTTTATGTGTTGTCGATGTGTGTGTGTGTGTGTTGTCGGTGTGTGTGTGTGTGTGTGTTGTCGGTGTGTGTGTGTGTTATCGGTGTGTGTGTGTGTGTTGTCGGTGTGTGTGTGTGTGTGTTGTCGGTTTGTGTGTGTGTGTGTGTGTTGTCGGTGTGTGTGTGTGTGTTGTCGGTGTGTGTGTGTGTGTGTTGTCGGTGTGTGTGTGTTGTGTGTGTGTGTCGGTGTGTGTGTGTTGTCGGTGTGTGTGTGTGTGTGTTGTCGGTGTGTGTGTGTGTGTGTTGTCGGTGTGTGTGTGTTGTGTGTGTGTTGTCAGTGTGTGTGTGTGTGTTGTCGGTGTGTGTGTGTGTGTGTTGTCGGTGTGTGTGTGTTTATGTGTTGTCGATGTGTGTGTGTGTGTGTTGTCGGTGTGTGTGTGTGTGTGTGTTGTCGGTGTGTGTGTGTGTTATCGGTGTGTGTGTGTGTGTTGTCGGTGTGTGTGTGTGTGTGTTGTCGGTTTGTGTGTGTGTGTGTGTGTTGTCGGTGTGTGTGTGTGTGTTGTCGGTGTGTGTGTGTGTGTGTTGTCGGTGTGTGTGTGTTGTGTGTGTGTGTCGGTGTGTGTGTGTTGTCGGTGTGTGTGTGTGTGTGTGTGTTGTCGGTGTGTGTGTGTGTGTGTTGTCGGTGTGTGTGTGTTGTGTGTGTGTTGTCAGTGTGTGTGTGTGTGTTGTCGGTGTGTGTGTGTGTGTGTTGTCGGTGTGTGTGTGTTGTGTGTGTGTGTCGGTGTGTGTGTGTTGTCGGTGTGTGTGTGTGTGTGTGTTGTCAGTGTGTGTGTGTGTGTGTTGTCGTTGTGTGTGTGTGTGTGTTGTCGGTGTGTGTGTGTGTGTGTGTTGTCGGTGTGTGTGTGTGTGTGTGTTGTCGGTGTGTGTGTGTGTGTGTGTGTTGTCAGTGTGTGTGTGTGTGTGTTGTCGGTGTGTGTGTGTGTGTGTGTGTTGTCAGTGTGTGTGTGTGTGTGTGTTGTCGTTGTGTGTGTGTGTGTGTTGTCGGTGTGTGTGTGTGTGTGTGTTGTCGGTGTGTGTGTGTGTGTGTGTGTTGTCGGTGTTTGTGTGTGTGTGTTGTCGGTGTGTGTGTGTGTGTGTTGTCGGTGTGTGTGTGTGTGTGTGTGTGTGTGTGTTGTCGGTGTGTGTGTGTGTGTGTTGTCGGTGTGTGTGTGTGTGTGTGTGTGTGTGTGTGTGTGTTGTCGGTGTGTGTGTGTGTGTTGTCGGTGTGTGTGTGTGTGTTGTCGGTGTTTGTGTGTGTGTGTTGTCGGTGTGTGTGTGTGTGTGTGTGTGTGTTGTCGGTGTGTGTGTGTAGGTGTTGTCGGTGTGTGTGTGTGTGTTGTCGGTGTGTGTGTGTGTTGTCGGTGTGTATGTGTGTGTGTTGTCAGTGTGTGTGTGTGTGTTGTCGGTGTGTGTGTGTGTGTTGTCGGTGTGTGTGTGTGTTGTCGGTGTGTGTGTGTGTGTTGTCGGTGTGTGTGTGTGTGTGTTGTCGGTTTGTGTGTGTGTGTGTGTGTTGTCGGTGTGTGTGTGTGTGTTGTCGGAGTGTGTGTGTGTTGTCGGTGTGTGTGTGTGTGTTGTGTGTGTGTGTCGGTGTGTGTGTGTTGTCGGTGTGTGTGTGTGTGTGTGTGTTGTCGGTGTGTGTGTGTGTGTGTTGTCGGTGTTTGTGTGTGTGTGTTGTCGGTGTGTGTGTGTGTGTGTGTTGTCGGTGTGTGTGTGTGTGTGTTGTCGGTGTGTGTGTGTGTGTGTGTGTGTGTGTGTGTGTGTGTTGTCGGTGTGTGTGTGTGTGTTGTCGGTGTGTGTGTGTGTGTTGTCGGTGTTTGTGTGTGTGTGTGTTGTCGGTGTGTGTGTGTGTGTGTGTGTGTGTGTGTGTGTTGTCGGTGTGTGTGTGTAGGTGTTGTCGGTGTGTGTGTGTGTGTTGTCGGTGTGTGTGTGTGTGTTGTCGGTGTGTATGTGTGTGTGTTGTCAGTGTGTGTGTGTGTGTGTTGTCGGTGTGTGTGTGTTTATGTGTTGTCGGTGTGTGTGTGTGTGTTGTCGGTGTGTGTGTGTGTGTTGTCGGTGTGTGTGTGTGTTGTCGGTGTGTGTGTGTGTGTTGTCGGTGTGTGTGTGTGTGTTGTCGGTTTGTGTGTGTGTGTGTGTGTTGTCGGTGTGTGTGTGTGTGTTGTCGGAGTGTGTGTGTGTTGTCGGTGTGTGTGTGTGTGTTGTGTGTGTGTTTCGGTGTGTGTGTGTTGTCGGTGTGTGTGTGTGTGTGTGTGTTGTCGGTGTGTGTGTGTGTTGTCGGTGTGTGTGTGTGTGTGTTGTCGGTGTGTGTGTGTGTGTGTGTGTGTGTGTTGTCGGTGTGTGTGTGTGTGTGTTGTCGGTGTGTGTGTGTGTGTTGTCGGTGTGTGTGTGTGTGTTGTCGGTGTGTATGTGTGTGTGTTGTCAGTGTGTGTGTGTGTGTGTGTTGTCGGTGTGTGTGTGTGTGTTGTCGGTGTGTGTGTGTGTGTTGTCGGTGTGTATGTGTGTGTGTTGTCAGTGTGTGTGTGTGTGTGTGTGTTGTCAGTGTGTGTGTGTTTATGTGTTGTCGGTGTGTGTGTGTGTTGTCGGTGTGTGTGTGTGTTGTCGGTGTGTGTGTGTGTTGTCGGTGTGTGTGTGTGTCTGTGTGTTGTCGGTGTGTGTGTGTGTGTTGTCGGTGTGTGTGTGTGTGTTGTCGGTGTGTGTGTGTGTGTTGTCGGTGTGTATGTGTGTGTGTTGTCAGTGTGTGTGTGTGTGTGTTGTCGGTGTGTGTGTGTTTATGTGTTGTCGATGTGTGTGTGTGTGTGTGTTGTCGGTGTGTGTGTGTGTGTGTGTTGTCGGTGTGTGTGTGTGTTGTCGGTGTGTGTGTGTGTTGTCGGTGTGTGTGTGTGTTGTCTGTTTGTGTGTGTGTGTGTGTGTTGTCGGTGTGTGTGTGTTGTCGGTGTGTGTGTGTGTGTGTTGTCGGTGTGTGTGTGTTGTGTGTGTGTGTCGGTGTGTGTGTGTTGTCGGTGTGTGTGTGTGTGTGTGTTGTCGGTGTGTGTGTGTGTGTGTTGTCGGTGTGTGTGTGTGTGTGTTGTCAGTGTGTGTGTGTGTGTGTTGTCGGTGTGTGTGTGTGTGTTGTCGGTGTGTGTGTGTGTGTTGTCGGTGTGTATGTGTGTGTGTTGTCAGTGTGTGTGTGTGTGTGTGTTGTCGGTGTGTGTGTGTCGGTGTGTGTGTGTTGTCGGTGTGTGTGTGTGTGTTGTCGGTGTGTGTGTGTGTGTGTTGTCGGTGTGTGTGTGTGTGTGTTGTCAGTGTGTGTGTGTGTGTGTGTTGTCGGTGTGTGTGTGTGTGTGTTGTTGGTGTGTATGTGTGTGTGTTGTCAGTGTGTGTGTGTGTGTGTTGTCGGTGTGTGTGTGTTTATGTGTTGTCAGTGTGTGTGTGTGTGTTGTCGGTGTGTGTGTGTGTTGTCGGTGTGTGTGTGTGTTGTCGGTGTGTGTGTGTGTTGTCGGTGTGTGTGTGTGTGTGTTGTCGGTTTGTGTGTGTGTGTGTTGTCGGTGTGTGTGTGTGTGTTGTCGGAGTGTGTGTGTGTTGTCGGTGTGTGTTTGTGTGTTGTGTGTGTGTTTCGGTGTGTGTGTGTTGTCGGTGTGTGTGTGTGTGTGTGTGTTGTCGGTGTGTGTGTGTGTGTTGTCGGTGTGTGTGTGTGTTGTCGGTGTGTGTGTGTGTGTTGTCTGTTTGTGTGTGTGTGTGTGTGTTGTCGGTGTGTGTGTGTTGTCGGTGTGTGTGTGTGTGTGTTGTCGGTGTGTGTGTGTTGTGTGTGTGTGTCGGTGTGTGTGTTGTCAGTGTGTGTGTGTGTGTGTGTTGTCGGTGTGTGTGTGTGTGTTGTCGGTGTGTGTGTGTGTGTGTGTTGTCGGTGTGTATGTGTGTGTGTTGTCAGTGTGTGTGTGTGTGTGTGTGTTGTCAGTGTGTGTGTGTTTATGTGTTGTCGGTGTGTGTGTGTGTTGTCGGTGTGTGTGTGTGTTGTCGGTGTGTGTGTGTGTGTGTGTTGTCGGTGTGTGTGTGTGTCTGTGTGTTGTCGGTGTGTGTGTGTGTGTTGTCGGTGTGTGTGTGTGTGTGTTGTCGGTGTGTGTGTGTGTGTTGTCGGTGTGTATGTGTGTGTGTTGTCAGTGTGTGTGTGTGTGTTTTGTCGGTGTGTGTGTGTTTATGTGTTGTCGATGTGTGTGTGTGTGTGTTGTCGGTGTGTGTGTGTGTGTGTGTTGTCGGTGTGTGTGTGTGTGTTGTCGGTGTGTGTGTGTGTTGTCGGTGTGTGTGTGTGTTGTCGGTTTGTGTGTGTGTGTGTGTGTTGTCGGTGTGTGTGTGTTGTCGGTGTGTGTGTGTTGTCGGTGTGTGTGTGTTGTGTGTGTGTGTCGGTGTGTGTGTGTTGTCGGTGTGTGTGTGTGTGTGTGTTGTCGGTGTGTGTGTGTGTGTGTTGTCGGTGTGTGTGTGTGTGTGTGTGTTGTCAGTGTGTGTGTGTGTGTGTTGTCGGTGTGTGTGTGTGTGTTGTCGGTGTGTGTGTGTGTGTTGTCGGTGTGTATGTGTGTGTGTTGTCAGTGTGTGTGTGTGTGTGTTGTCGGTGTGTGTGTGTCGGTGTGTGTGTGTTGTCGGTGTGTGTGTGTGTGTGTTGTCGGTGTGTGTGTGTGTGTGTTGTCGGTGTGTGTGTGTGTTGTCAGTGTGTGTGTGTGTGTGTGTTGTCGGTGTGTGTGTGTGTGTGTTGTTGGTGTGTGTGTGTGTGTGTGTTGTCGGTGTGTGTGTGTGTGTTGTCGGTGTGTGTGTGTGTGTGTGTGTGTGTGTGTGTTGTCGGTGTGTGTGTGTGTTGTCGGTGTGTGTGTGTGTTGTCGGTGTGTGTGTGTGTGTGTTGTCGGTGTGTGTGTGTGTGTTGTCGGTGTGTGTGTGTGTGTTGTCGGTGTGTGTGTGTGTGTTGTCGGTGTGTGTGTGTGTGTGTGTTGTCGGTGTGTATGTGTGTGTGTTGCCAGTGTGTGTGTGTGTGTGTGTGTTGTCAGTGTGTGTGTGTTTATGTGTTGTCGGTGTGTGTGTGTGTTGTCGGTGTGTGTGTGTGTTGTCGGTGTGTGTGTGTGTGTGTGTTGTCTGTGTGTGTGTGTGTCTGTGTGTTGTCGGTGTGTGTGTGTGTGTTGTCGGTGTGTGTGTGTGTGTTGTCGGTGTGTGTGTGTGTGTTGTCGGTGTGTATGTGTGTGTGTTGTCAGTGTGTGTGTGTGTGTGTTGTCGGTGTGTGTGTTGTGTATGTGTGTGTGTTGTCAGTGTGTGTGTGTGTGTGTTGTCGGTGTGTGTGTGTTTATGTGTTGTCGATGTGTGTGTGTGTGTGTTGTCGGTGTGTGTGTGTGTGTGTGTGTGTTGTCGGTGTGTGTGTGTGTTGTCGGTGTGTGTGTGTGTGTGTTGTCGGTTTGTGTGTGTGTGTGTGTGTTGTCGGTGTGTGTGTGTTGTCGGTGTGTGTGTGTTGTCGGTGTGTGTGTGTTGTGTGTGTGTGTCGGTGTGTGTGTGTTGTCGGTGTGTGTGTGTGTGTTGTCGGTGTGTGTGTGTGTGTGTTGTCGGTGTGTGTGTGTGTGTGTGTGTTGTCAGTGTGTGTGTGTGTGTGTTGTCGGTGTGTGTGTGTGTGTTGTCGGTGTGTGTGTGTGTGTTGTCGGTGTGTATGTGTGTGTGTTGTCAGTGTGTGTGTGTGTGTGTGTTGTCGGTGTGTGTGTGTCGGTGTGTGTGTGTTGTCGGTGTGTGTGTGTGTGTGTGTTGTCGGTGTGTGTGTGTGTGTGTTGTCGGTGTGTGTGTGTGTGTGTTGTCAGTGTGTGTGTGTGTGTGTGTTGTCGGTGTGTGTGTGTGTGTGTTGTTGGTGTGTGTGTGTGTGTGTGTTGTCGGTGTGTGTGTGTGTGTGTTGTCGGTGTGTGTGTGTGTGTGTGTGTGTGTTGTCGGTGTGTGTGTGTGTTGTCGGTGTGTGTGTGTGTTGTCGGTGTGTGTGTGTGTGTGTGTGTTGTCGGTGTGTGTGTGTGTGTTGTCGGTGTGTGTGTGTGTGTTGTCGGTGTGTGTTTGTGTGTTGTCGGTGTGTATGTGTGTGTGTTGTCGGTGTGTGTGTGTTTATGTGTTGTCGATGTGTGTGTGTGTGTTGTCGGTGTGTGTGTGTGTGTGTGTTGTCGGTGTGTGTGTGTGCTATCGGTGTGTGTGTGTTGTCGGTGTGTGTGTGTGTGTTGTGTGTGTGTTTCGGTGTGTGTGTGTTGTCGGTGTGTGTGTGTGTGTGTGTGTTGTCGGTGTGTGTGTGTGTGTTGTCGGTGTGTGTGTGTGTGTGTTGTCGGTGTGTGTGTGTGTGTGTGTGTGTGTTGTCGGTGTGTGTGTGTGTGTGTTGTCGGTGTGTGTGTGTGTGTTGTCGGTGTGTGTGTGTGTGTTGTCGGTGTGTATGTGTGTGTGTTGTCAGTGTGTGTGTGTGTGTGTGTTGTCGGTGTGTGTGTGTGTGTTGTCGGTGTGTGTGTGTGTGTTGTCGGTGTGTATGTGTGTGTGTTGTCAGTGTGTGTGTGTGTGTGTGTGTTGTCAGTGTGTGTGTGTTTATGTGTTGTCGGTGTGTGTGTGTGTTGTCGGTGTGTGTGTGTGTTGTCGGTGTGTGTGTGTGTGTTGTCGGTGTGTGTGTGTGTCTGTGTGTTGTCGGTGTGTGTGTGTGTGTTGTCGGTGTGTGTGTGTGTTGTCGGTGTGTGTGTGTGTGTTGTCGGTGTGTATGTGTGTGTGTTGTCAGTGTGTGTGTGTGTGTTTTGTCGGTGTGTGTGTGTTTATGTGTTGTCGATGTGTGTGTGTGTGTGTTGTCGGTGTGTGTGTGTTGTCGGTGTGTGTGTGTTGTCGGTGTGTGTGTGTTGTGTGTGTGTGTCGGTGTGTGTGTGTTGTCGGTGTGTGTGTGTGTGTGTGTTGTCGGTGTGTGTGTGTGTGTGTTGTCGGTGTGTGTGTGTGTGTGTGTGTTGTCAGTGTGTGTGTGTGTGTGTTGTCGGTGTGTGTGTGTGTGTTGTCGGTGTGTGTGTGTGTGTTGTCGGTGTGTATGTGTGTGTGTTGTCAGTGTGTGTGTGTGTGTGTGTTGTTGGTGTGTGTGTGTCGGTGTGTGTGTGTTGTCGGTGTGTGTGTGTGTGTGTTGTCGGTGTGTGTGTGTGTGTGTTGTTGGTGTGTGTGTGTGTGTGTGTTGTCGGTGTGTGTGTGTGTGTGTTGTCGGTGTGTGTGTGTGTGTGTGTGTGTGTGTGTGTGTGTTGTCGGTGTGTGTGTGTGTTGTCGGTGTGTGTGTGTGTTGTCGGTGTGTGTGTGTGTGTGTTGTCGGTGTGTGTGTGTGTGTTGTCGGTGTGTGTGTGTGTGTTGTCGGTGTGTGTGTGTGTGTTGTCGGTGTGTGTGTGTGTGTGTGTGTTGTCGGTGTGTATGTGTGTGTGTTGCCAGTGTGTGTGTGTGTGTGTGTGTTGTCAGTGTGTGTGTGTTTATGTGTTGTCGGTGTGTGTGTGTGTTGTCGGTGTGTGTGTGTGTTGTCGGTGTGTGTGTGTGTGTGTGTTGTCGGTGTGTGTGTGTGTCTGTGTGTTGTCGGTGTGTGTGTGTGTGTGTTGTCGGTGTGTGTGTGTGTGTTGTCGGTGTGTGTGTGTGTGTTGTCGGTGTGTATGTGTGTGTGTTGTCAGTGTGTGTGTGTGTGTGTTGTCGGTGTGTGTGTGTTTATGTGTTGTCGATGTGTGTGTGTGTGTGTTGTCGGTGTGTGTGTGTGTGTGTTGTCGGTGTGTGTGTGTGTTGTCGGTGTGTGTGTGTGTTGTCGGTGTGTGTGTGTGTGTGTTGTCGGTTTGTGTGTGTGTGTGTGTGTTGTCGGTGTGTGTGTGTTGTCGGTGTGTGTGTGTTGTCGGTGTGTGTGTGTTGTGTGTGTGTGTCGGTGTGTGTGTGTTGTCGGTGTGTGTGTGTGTGTGTGTTGTCGGTGTGTCTGTGTGTGTGTTGTCGGTGTGTGTGTGTGTGTGTGTGTTGTCAGTGTGTGTGTGTGTGTGTTGTCGGTGTGTGTGTGTGTGTTGTCGGTGTGTGTGTGTGTGTGTGTGTGTTGTCGGTGTGTATGTGTGTGTGTTGTCAGTGTGTGTGTGTGTGTGTGTTGTCGGTGTGTGTGTGTCGGTGTGTGTGTGTTGTCGGTGTGTGTGTGTGTGTGTGTTGTCGGTGTGTGTGTGTGTGTGTTGTCGGTGTGTGTGTGTGTGTGTTGTCAGTGTGTGTGTGTGTGTGTGTTGTCGGTGTGTGTGTGTGTGTGTTGTTGGTGTGTGTGTGTGTGTGTGTTGTCGGTGTGTGTGTGTGTGTGTTGTCGGTGTGTGTGTGTGTGTGTGTGTGTGTGTTGTCGGTGTGTGTGTGTGTTGTCGGTGTGTGTGTGTGTTGTCGGTGTGTGTGTGTGTGTGTGTGTTGTCGGTGTGTGTGTGTGTGTTGTCGGTGTGTGTGTGTGTGTTGTCGGTGTGTGTTTGTGTGTTGTCGGTGTGTATGTGTGTGTGTTGTCGGTGTGTGTGTGTTTATGTGTTGTCGATGTGTGTGTGTGTGTGTTGTCGGTGTGTGTGTGTGTGTGTGTTGTCGGTGTGTGTGTGTGTTATCGGTGTGTGTGTGTTGTTGGTGTGTGTGTGTGTGTGTTGTCGGTTTGTGTGTGTGTGTGTGTGTTGTCGGTGTGTGTGTGTGTGTTGTCGGTGTGTGTGTGTGTGTGTTGTAGGTGTGTGTGTGTTGTATGTGTGTGTCGGTGTGTGTGTGTTGTCGGTGTGTGTGTGTGTGTGTGTGTTGTCGGTGTGTGTGTGTGTGTTGTCGGTGTGTGTGTGTTGTGTGTGTGTTGTCAGTGTGTGTGTGTGTGTTGTCGGTGTGTGTGTGTGTGTGTTGTCGGTGTGTGTGTGTTGTGTGTGTGTGTCGGTGTGTGTGTGTTGTCGGTGTGTGTGTGTGTGTGTGTGTTGTCGGTGTGTGTGTGTGTGTGTTGTCGGTGTGTGTGTGTGTGTGTGTGTTGTCAGTGTGTGTGTGTGTGTGTTGTCGGTGTGTGTGTGTGTGTGTGTTGTCAGTGTGTGTGTGTGTGTGTGTTGTCGTTGTGTGTGTGTGTGTGTTGTCGGTGTGTGTGTGTGTGTGTGTGTTGTCGGTGTGTGTGTGTGTGTGTTGTCGGTGTTTGTGTGTGTGTGTTGTCGGTGTGTGTGTGTGTGTTGTCGGTGTGTGTGTGTGTGTGTGTGTGTGTGTGTGTGTTGTCGGTGTGTGTGTGTGTGTGTTGTCGGTGTGTGTGTGTGTGTGTGTGTGTGTGTGTGTGTGTTGTCGGTGTGTGTGTGTGTGTGTTGTCGGTGTGTGTGTGTGTGTTGTCGGTGTTTGTGTGTGTGTGTTGTCGGTGTGTGTGTGTGTGTGTGTGTGTGTGTGTGTGTTGTCGGTGTGTGTGTGTAGGTGTTGTCGGTGTGTGTGTGTGTGTTGTCGGTGTGTGTGTGTGTTGTCGGTGTGTATGTGTGTGTGTTGTCAGTGTGTGTGTGTGTGTGTTGTCGGTGTGTGTGTGTTTATGTGTTGTCAGTGTGTGTGTGTGTGTTGTCGGTGTGTGTGTGTGTGTTGTCGGTGTGTGTGTGTGTTGTCGGTGTGTGTGTGTGTGTTGTCGGTGTGTGTGTGTGTGTGTTGTCGGTTTGTGTGTGTGTGTGTGTGTTGTCGGTGTGTGTGTGTGTGTTGTCGGAGTGTGTGTGTGTGTTGTCGGTGTGTGTGTGTGTGTTGTGTGTGTGTGTCGGTGTGTGTGTGTTGTCGGTGTGTGTGTGTGTGTGTTGTCGGTGTGTGTGTGTGTGTGTTGTCGGTGTGTGTGTGTGTGTGTTGTCGGTGTGTGTGTGTGTGTGTGTGTGTGTGTGTGTTGTCGGTGTGTGTGTGTGTGTGTTGTCGGTGTGTGTGTGTGTGTTGTCGGTGTGTGTGTGTGTGTTGTCGGTGTGTATGTGTGTGTGTTGTCAGTGTGTGTGTGTGTGTGTCTTGTCGGTGTGTGTGTGTGTGTTGTCGGTGTGTGTGTGTGTGTGTGTGTTGTCGGTGTGTATGTGTGTGTGTTGTCAGTGTGTGTGTGTGTGTGTGTTGTCAGTGTGTGTGTGTTTATGTGTTGTCGGTGTGTGTGTGTGTTGTCGGTGTGTGTGTGTTGTCGGTGTGTGTGTGTGTGTGTTGTCGGTGTGTGTGTGTGTTTGATTGTTGTCGGTGTGTGTGTGTGTTGTCGGTGTGTGTGTGTGTGTTGTCGGTGTGTGTGTGTGTGTGTTGTCGGGGTGTGTGTGTGTGTGTTGTCGGTGTGTGTGTGTGTGTTGTGTGTGTGTGTGTTGTCGGTGTGTGTGTGTGTGTTGTCGATGTGTGTGTGTGTGTGTTGTCGGTGTGTGTGTGTGTTGTGTGTGTGTGTGTTGTCGGTGTGTGTGTGTGTGTTGTTGGTGTGTGTGTGTGTGTGTTGTGTGTGTGTGTGTTGTCGGTGTGTGTGTGTGTGTGTTGTCGGTGTGTGTGTGTGTGTGTTGTCGGTGTGTGTGTGTGTGTGTTGTCGGTGTGTGTGTGTGTGTGTGTTGTCGGTGTGTGTGTGTGTTGTCGGTGTGTGTGTGTGTGTGTTGTCGGTGTCTGTGTGTGTGTTGTCGGTGTGTGTGTGTGTGTTGTCGATGTGTGTGTGTGTGTGTTGTCGGTGTGTGTGTGTGTGCGTTGTGTGTGTGTGTGTTGTCGGTGTGTGTGTGTGTGTTGTTGGTGTGTGTGTGTGTGTGTTGTGTGTGTGTGTGTTGTCGGTGTGTGTGTGTGTGTGTTGTCGGTGTGTGTGTGTGTGTGTTGTCGGTTTGTGTGTGTGTGTGTGTGTTGTCGGTGTGTGTGTGTGTGTGCGTTGTGTGTGTGTGTGTTGTCGGTGTGTGTGTGTGTGTTGTTGGTGTGTGTGTGTGTGTGTTGTGTGTGTGTGTGTTGTCGGTGTGTGTGTGTGTGTGTTGTCGGTGTGTGTGTGTGTGTGTTGTCGGTTTGTGTGTGTGTGTGTTGTCGGTGTGTGTGTGTGTGTTGTCGGTGTGTGTGTGTGTTGTCGGTGTGTGTGTGTGTGTTGTGTGTGTGTGTCGGTGTGTGTGTGTTGTCGGTGTGTGTGTGTGTGTGTGTGTTGTCGGTGTGTGTGTGTGTGTGTTGTCAGTGTGTGTGTGTGTGTGTGTTGTCGGTGTGTGTGTGTTTATGTGTTGTCAGTGTGTGTGTGTGTGTGTTGTCGGTGTGTGTGTGTGTGTTGTCGGTGTGTGTGTGTTGTCGGTGTGTGTGTGTGTGTTGTCGGTGTGTGTGTGTGTGTGTGTTGTCGGTTTGTGTGTGTGTGTGTGTGTTGTCGGTGTGTGTGTGTGTGTTGTCGGTGTGTGTGTGTGTTGTCGGTGTGTGTGTGTGTGTTGTGTGTGTGTGTCGGTGTGTGTGTGTTGTCGGTGTGTGTGTGTGTGTTGTCGGTGTGTGTGTGTTGTCAGTGTGTGTGTGTGTGTGTGTTGTCGGTGTGTGTGTGTGTGTGTGTGTGTGTGTGTGTGTTGTCGGTGTGTGTGTGTGTGTGTTGTCGGTGTGTGTGTGTGTGTTGTCGGTGTGTGTGTGTTGTCGGTGTGTATGTGTGTGTGTTGTCAGTGTGTGTGTGTGTGTGTGTTGTCGGTGTGTGTGTGTGTGTTGTCGGTGTGTATGTGTGTGTGTTGTCAGTGTGTGTGTGTGTGTGTGTTGTCAGTGTGTGTGTGTTTATGTGTTGTCGGTGTGTGTGTGTGTGTGTTGTCGGTGTGTGTGTGTGTGTGTGTTGTCGGTGTGTGTGTGTGTTGTCGGTGTGTGTGTGTGTGTTGTCGGTGTGTGTGTGTGTGTGTTGTCGGTTTGTGTGTGTGTGTGTGTGTTGTCGGTGTGTGTGTGTGTGTTGTCGGTGTGTGTGTGTGTTGTCGGTGTGTGTGTGTGTGTTGTGTGTGTGTGTTGTCGGTGTGTGTGTGTGTGTGTTGTCGGTGTGTGTGTGTTGTCGGTGTGTGTGTGTGTTATCGGTGTGTGTGTGTTGTTGGTGTGTGTGTGTGTGTGTTGTCGGTTTGTGTGTGTGTGTGTGTGTTGTCGGTGTGTGTGTGTGTGTTGTCGGTGTGTGTGTGTGTGTGTTGTAGGTGTGTGTGTGTTGTATGTGTGTGTCGGTGTGTGTGTGTTGTCGGTGTGTGTGTGTGTGTGTGTGTTGTCGGTGTGTGTGTGTGTGTTGTCGGTGTGTGTGTGTTGTGTGTGTGTTGTCAGTGTGTGTGTGTGTGTTGTCGGTGTGTGTGTGTGTGTGTTGTCGGTGTGTGTGTGTTGTGTGTGTGTGTCGGTGTGTGTGTGTTGTCGGTGTGTGTGTGTGTGTGTGTGTTGTCGGTGTGTGTGTGTGTGTGTTGTCGGTGTGTGTGTGTGTGTGTGTGTTGTCAGTGTGTGTGTGTGTGTGTTGTCGGTGTGTGTGTGTGTGTGTGTTGTCAGTGTGTGTGTGTGTGTGTGTTGTCGTTGTGTGTGTGTGTGTGTTGTCGGTGTGTGTGTGTGTGTGTGTGTTGTCGGTGTGTGTGTGTGTGTGTTGTCGGTGTTTGTGTGTGTGTGTTGTCGGTGTGTGTGTGTGTGTTGTCGGTGTGTGTGTGTGTGTGTGTGTGTGTGTGTTGTCGGTGTGTGTGTGTGTGTGTTGTCGGTGTGTGTGTGTGTGTGTGTGTGTGTGTGTGTGTGTTGTCGGTGTGTGTGTGTGTGTGTTGTCGGTGTGTGTGTGTGTGTTGTCGGTGTTTGTGTGTGTGTGTTGTCGGTGTGTGTGTGTGTGTGTGTGTGTGTGTGTGTGTTGTCGGTGTGTGTGTGTAGGTGTTGTCGGTGTGTGTGTGTGTGTTGTCGGTGTGTGTGTGTGTTGTCGGTGTGTATGTGTGTGTGTTGTCAGTGTGTGTGTGTGTGTGTTGTCGGTGTGTGTGTGTTTATGTGTTGTCAGTGTGTGTGTGTGTGTTGTCGGTGTGTGTGTGTGTGTTGTCGGTGTGTGTGTGTGTTGTCGGTGTGTGTGTGTGTGTTGTCGGTGTGTGTGTGTGTGTGTTGTCGGTTTGTGTGTGTGTGTGTGTGTTGTCGGTGTGTGTGTGTGTGTTGTCGGAGTGTGTGTGTGTGTTGTCGGTGTGTGTGTGTGTGTTGTGTGTGTGTGTCGGTGTGTGTGTGTTGTCGGTGTGTGTGTGTGTGTGTTGTCGGTGTGTGTGTGTGTGTGTTGTCGGTGTGTGTGTGTGTGTGTTGTCGGTGTGTGTGTGTGTGTGTGTGTGTGTGTGTGTTGTCGGTGTGTGTGTGTGTGTGTTGTCGGTGTGTGTGTGTGTGTTGTCGGTGTGTGTGTGTGTGTTGTCGGTGTGTATGTGTGTGTGTTGTCAGTGTGTGTGTGTGTGTGTCTTGTCGGTGTGTGTGTGTGTGTTGTCGGTGTGTGTGTGTGTGTGTGTTGTCGGTGTGTATGTGTGTGTGTTGTCAGTGTGTGTGTGTGTGTGTGTTGTCAGTGTGTGTGTGTTTATGTGTTGTCGGTGTGTGTGTGTGTTGTCGGTGTGTGTGTGTTGTCGGTGTGTGTGTGTGTGTGTTGTCGGTGTGTGTGTGTGTTTGATTGTTGTCGGTGTGTGTGTGTGTTGTCGGTGTGTGTGTGTGTGTTGTCGGTGTGTGTGTGTGTGTGTTGTCGGGGTGTGTGTGTGTGTGTTGTCGGTGTGTGTGTGTGTGTTGTGTGTGTGTGTGTTGTCGGTGTGTGTGTGTGTGTTGTCGATGTGTGTGTGTGTGTGTTGTCGGTGTGTGTGTGTGTTGTGTGTGTGTGTGTTGTCGGTGTGTGTGTGTGTGTTGTTGGTGTGTGTGTGTGTGTGTTGTGTGTGTGTGTGTTGTCGGTGTGTGTGTGTGTGTGTTGTCGGTGTGTGTGTGTGTGTGTTGTCGGTGTGTGTGTGTGTGTGTTGTCGGTGTGTGTGTGTGTGTGTGTTGTCGGTGTGTGTGTGTGTTGTCGGTGTGTGTGTGTGTGTGTTGTCGGTGTCTGTGTGTGTGTTGTCGGTGTGTGTGTGTGTGTTGTCGATGTGTGTGTGTGTGTGTTGTCGGTGTGTGTGTGTGTGCGTTGTGTGTGTGTGTGTTGTCGGTGTGTGTGTGTGTGTTGTTGGTGTGTGTGTGTGTGTGTTGTGTGTGTGTGTGTTGTCGGTGTGTGTGTGTGTGTGTTGTCGGTGTGTGTGTGTGTGTGTTGTCGGTTTGTGTGTGTGTGTGTGTGTTGTCGGTGTGTGTGTGTGTGTGCGTTGTGTGTGTGTGTGTTGTCGGTGTGTGTGTGTGTGTTGTTGGTGTGTGTGTGTGTGTGTTGTGTGTGTGTGTGTTGTCGGTGTGTGTGTGTGTGTGTTGTCGGTGTGTGTGTGTGTGTGTTGTCGGTTTGTGTGTGTGTGTGTTGTCGGTGTGTGTGTGTGTGTTGTCGGTGTGTGTGTGTGTTGTCGGTGTGTGTGTGTGTGTTGTGTGTGTGTGTCGGTGTGTGTGTGTTGTCGGTGTGTGTGTGTGTGTGTGTGTTGTCGGTGTGTGTGTGTGTGTGTTGTCAGTGTGTGTGTGTGTGTGTGTTGTCGGTGTGTGTGTGTTTATGTGTTGTCAGTGTGTGTGTGTGTGTTGTCGGTGTGTGTGTGTGTGTTGTCGGTGTGTGTGTGTTGTCGGTGTGTGTGTGTGTGTTGTCGGTGTGTGTGTGTGTGTGTTGTCGGTTTGTGTGTGTGTGTGTGTGTTGTCGGTGTGTGTGTGTGTGTTGTCGGTGTGTGTGTGTGTTGTCGGTGTGTGTGTGTGTGTTGTGTGTGTGTGTCGGTGTGTGTGTGTTGTCGGTGTGTGTGTGTGTGTTGTCGGTGTGTGTGTGTTGTCAGTGTGTGTGTGTGTGTGTGTTGTCGGTGTGTGTGTGTGTGTGTGTGTGTGTGTGTGTGTGTGTTGTCGGTGTGTGTGTGTGTGTGTTGTCGGTGTGTGTGTGTGTGTTGTCGGTGTGTGTGTGTTGTCGGTGTGTATGTGTGTGTGTTGTCAGTGTGTGTGTGTGTGTGTGTTGTCGGTGTGTGTGTGTGTGTTGTCGGTGTGTATGTGTGTGTGTTGTCAGTGTGTGTGTGTGTGTGTGTTGTCAGTGTGTGTGTGTTTATGTGTTGTCGGTGTGTGTGTGTGTGTGTTGTCGGTGTGTGTGTGTGTGTGTGTTGTCGGTGTGTGTGTGTGTTGTCGGTGTGTGTGTGTGTGTTGTCGGTGTGTGTGTGTGTGTGTTGTCGGTTTGTGTGTGTGTGTGTGTGTTGTCGGTGTGTGTGTGTGTGTTGTCGGTGTGTGTGTGTGTTGTCGGTGTGTGTGTGTGTGTTGTGTGTGTGTGTTGTCGGTGTGTGTGTGTGTGTGTTGTCGGTGTGTGTGTGTTGTCGGTGTGTGTGTGTGTGTTGTCGGTGTGTGTGTGTGTGTGTTGTCGGTGTGTGTGTGTGTGTGTGTGTTGTCGGTGTGTGTGTGTGTGTTGTGTGTGTGTGTGTTGTCGGTGTGTGTGTGTGTGTTGTCGATGTGTGTGTGTGTGTGTTGTCGGTGTGTGTGTGTGTGTGTTGTGTGTGTGTGTGTTGTCGGTGTGTGTGTGTGTGTTGTTGGTGTGTGTGTGTGTGTGTTGTGTGTGTGTGTGTTGTCGGTGTGTGTGTTTGTGTGTTGTCGGTGTGTGTGTGTGTGTTGTCGGTGTGTGTGTGTGTGTGTTGTCGGTGTGTGTGTTTGTGTGTGTTGTCGGTGTGTGTGTGTGTTGTCGGTGTGTGTGTGTGTGTGTGTTGTCGGTGTCTGTGTGTGTGTTGTCGGTGTGTGTGTGTGTGTTGTCGATGTGTGTGTGTGTGTGTTGTCGGTGTGTGTGTGTGCGTTGTGTGTGTGTGTGTTGTCGGTGTGTGTGTGTGTGTTGTTGGTGTGTGTGTGTGTGTGTTGTGTGTGTGTGTGTTGTCGGTGTGTGTGTGTGTGTGTTGTCGGTGTGTGTGTGTGTGTGTTGTCGGTGTGTGTGTGTGTGTGTTGTCGGTGTGTGTGTGTGTGTGTGTTGTCGGTGTGTGTGTGTGTTGTCGGTGTGTGTGTGTGTGTGTTGTCGGTGTCTGTGTGTGTGTTGTCGGTGTGTGTGTGTGTTGTCGGTGTGTGTGTGTGTGTGTTGTCGGTGTGTGTGTGTGTGTGTGTTGTCGGTGTGTGTGTGTGTTGTCGGTGTGTGTGTGTGTGTGTTGTGTGTGTGTGTGTGTGTTGTCGGTGTGTGTGTGTTGTCAGTGTGTGTGTGTGTGTGTTGTCGATGTGTGTGTGTGTGTGTTGTCGGTGTGTGTGTGTGTGTGTGTTGTCGGTGTGTGTGTGTGTGTGTGTGTGTTGCCGGTGTGTGTGTGTGTGTTGTCGGTGTGTGTGTGTGTGTTGTCGGTGTGTATGTGTGTGTGTTGTCAGTGTGTGTGTGTGTGTGTGTGTTGTCGGTGTGTGTGTGTGTGTGTTTTCGGTGTGTGTGTGTGTGTGTGTGTGTGTGTGTGTGTTGTCGGTGTGTGTGTGTGTTGTCGGTGTGTGTGTGTGTTGTCGGTGTGTGTGTGTGTGTGTGTGTTGTCGGTGTGTGTGTGTGTGTTGTCGGTGTGTGTGTGTGTGTTGTCGGTGTGTGTTTGTGTGTTGTCGGTGTGTATGTGTGTGTGTTGTCAGTGTGTGTGTGTGTGTGTTGTCGGTGTGTGTGTGTTTATGTGTTGTCGATGTGTGTGTGTGTGTGTTGTCGGTGTGTGTGTGTGTGTGTTGTCGGTGTGTGTGTGTGTTATCGGTGTGTGTGTGTGTGTTGTCGGTGTGTGTGTGTGTTGTCGGTTTGTGTGTGTGTGTGTGTGTTGTCGGTGTGTGTGTGTGTGTTGTCGGTGTGTGTGTGTGTGTGTTGTCGGTGTGTGTGTGTTGTGTGTGTGTGTCGGTGTGTGTGTGTTGTCGGTGTGTGTGTGTGTGTGTGTGTTGTCGGTGTGTGTGTGTGTGTGTTGTCGGTGTGTGTGTGTTGTGTGTGTGTTGTCAGTGTGTGTGTGTGTGTTGTCGGTGTGTGTGTGTGTGTGTTGTCGGTGTGTGTGTGTTGTGTGTGTGTGTCGGTGTGTGTGTGTTGTCGGTGTGTGTGTGTGTGTGTGTGTTGTCAGTGTGTGTGTGTGTGTGTGTTGTCGGTGTGTGTGTGTGTGTGTGTTGTCAGTGTGTGTGTGTGTGTGTTGTCGGTGTGTGTGTGTGTGTGTGTGTTGTCAGTGTGTGTGTGTGTGTGTGTTGTCGTTGTCTGTGTGTGTGTGTTGTCGGTGTGTGTGTGTGTGTGTGTTGTCGGTGTGTGTGTGTGTGTGTGTGTTGTCGGTGTTTGTGTGTGTGTGTTGTCGGTGTGTGTGTGTGTGTGTTGTCGGTGTGTGTGTGTGTGTTGTGTGTGTGTGTCGGTGTGTGTGTGTTGTCGGTGTGTGTGTGTGTGTGTGTGTTGTCGGTGTGTGTGTGTGTGTGTTGTCGGTGTTTGTGTGTGTGTGTTGTCGGTGTGTGTGTGTGTGTGTTGTCGGTGTGTGTGTGTGTGTGTGTTGTCGGTGTGTGTGTGTGTGTGTTGTCGGTGTGTGTGTGTGTGTGTGTGTGTGTGTGTGTGTGTTGTCGGTGTGTGTGTGTGTGTTGTCGGTGTGTGTGTGTGTGTTGTCGGTGTTTGTGTGTGTGTGTGTTGTCGGTGTGTGTGTGTGTGTGTGTGTGTGTGTGTGTGTGTTGTCGGTGTGTGTGTGTAGGTGTTGTCGGTGTGTGTGTGTGTGTTGTCGGTGTGTGTGTGTGTGTTGTCGGTGTGTATGTGTGTGTGTTGTCAGTGTGTGTGTGTGTGTGTTGTCGGTGTGTGTGTGTTTATGTGTTGTCAGTGTGTGTGTGTGTGTTGTCGGTGTGTGTGTGTGTGTTGTCGGTGTGTGTGTGTGTTGTCGGTGTGTGTGTGTGTGTTGTCGGTGTGTGTGTGTGTGTTGTCGGTTTGTGTGTGTGTGTGTGTGTTGTCGGTGTGTGTGTGTGTGTTGTCGGAGTGTGTGTGTGTTGTCGGTGTGTGTGTGTGTGTTGTGTGTGTGTTTCGGTGTGTGTGTGTTGTCGGTGTGTGTGTGTGTGTGTGTGTTGTCGGTGTGTGTGTGTGTTGTCGGTGTGTGTGTGTGTGTGTTGTCGGTGTGTGTGTGTGTGTGTGTGTGTGTGTGTTGTCGGTGTGTGTGTGTGTGTGTTGTCGGTGTGTGTGTGTGTGTTGTCGGTGTGTGTGTGTGTGTTGTCGGTGTGTATGTGTGTGTGTTGTCAGTGTGTGTGTGTGTGTGTGTTGTCGGTGTGTGTGTGTGTGTTGTCGGTGTGTGTGTGTGTGTTGTCGGTGTGTATGTGTGTGTGTTGTCAGTGTGTGTGTGTGTGTGTGTGTTGTCAGTGTGTGTGTGTTTATGTGTTGTCGGTGTGTGTGTGTGTTGTCGGTGTGTGTGTGTGTTGTCGGTGTGTGTGTGTGTTGTCGGTGTGTGTGTGTGTCTGTGTGTTGTCGGTGTGTGTGTGTGTGTTGTCGGTGTGTGTGTGTGTGTTGTCGGTGTGTGTGTGTGTGTTGTCGGTGTGTATGTGTGTGTGTTGTCAGTGTGTGTGTGTGTGTGTTGTCGGTGTGTGTGTGTTTATGTGTTGTCGATGTGTGTGTGTGTGTGTTGTCGGTGTGTGTGTGTGTGTGTGTTGTCGGTGTGTGTGTGTGTTGTCGGTGTGTGTGTGTGTTGTCGGTGTGTGTGTGTGTGTGTTGTCTGTTTGTGTGTGTGTGTGTGTGTTGTCGGTGTGTGTGTGTTGTCGGTGTGTGTGTGTGTGTGTTGTCGGTGTGTGTGTGTTGTGTGTGTGTGTCGGTGTGTGTGTGTTGTCGGTGTGTGTGTGTGTGTGTGTTGTCGGTGTGTGTGTGTGTGTGTTGTCGGTGTGTGTGTGTGTGTGTGTGTTGTCAGTGTGTGTGTGTGTGTGTTGTCGGTGTGTGTGTGTGTGTTGTCGGTGTGTGTGTGTGTGTTGTCGGTGTGTATGTGTGTGTGTTGTCAGTGTGTGTGTGTGTGTGTGTTGTCGGTGTGTGTGTGTCGGTGTGTGTGTGTTGTCGGTGTGTGTGTGTGTGTGTGTTGTCGGTGTGTGTGTGTGTGTGTTGTCGGTGTGTGTGTGTGTGTGTTGTCAGTGTGTGTGTGTGTGTGTGTTGTCGGTGTGTGTGTGTGTGTGTTGTTGGTGTGTATGTGTGTGTGTTGTCAGTGTGTGTGTGTGTGTGTTGTCGGTGTGTGTGTGTTTATGTGTTGTCAGTGTGTGTGTGTGTGTTGTCGGTGTGTGTGTGTGTGTTGTCGGTGTGTGTGTGTGTTGTCGGTGTGTGTGTGTGTGTTGTCGGTGTGTGTGTGTGTGTGTTGTCGGTTTGTGTGTGTGTGTGTTGTCGGTGTGTGTGTGTGTGTTGTCGGAGTGTGTGTGTGTTGTCGGTGTGTGTGTGTGTGTTGTGTGTGTGTTTCGGTGTGTGTGTGTTGTCGGTGTGTGTGTGTGTGTGTGTGTTGTTGGTGTGTGTGTGTGTGTTGTCGGTGTGTGTGTGTGTTGTCGGTGTGTGTGTGTGTGTTGTCTGTTTGTGTGTGTGTGTGTGTGTGTTGTCGGTGTGTGTGTGTTGTCGGTGTGTGTGTGTGTGTGTTGTCGGTGTGTGTGTGTTGTGTGTGTGTGTCGGTGTGTGTGTTGTCAGTGTGTGTGTGTGTGTGTGTTGTCGGTGTGTGTGTGTGTGTTGTCGGTGTGTGTGTGTGTGTGTGTTGTCGGTGTGTATGTGTGTGTGTTGTCAGTGTGTGTGTGTGTGTGTGTGTTGTCAGTGTGTGTGTGTTTATGTGTTGTCGGTGTGTGTGTGTGTTGTCGGTGTGTGTGTGTGTTGTCGGTGTGTGTGTGTGTGTGTGTTGTCGGTGTGTGTGTGTGTCTGTGTGTTGTCGGTGTGTGTGTGTGTGTTGTCGGTGTGTGTGTGTGTGTGTTGTCGGTGTGTGTGTGTGTGTTGTCGGTGTGTATGTGTGTGTGTTGTCAGTGTGTGTGTGTGTGTTTTGTCGGTGTGTGTGTGTTTATGTGTTGTCGATGTGTGTGTGTGTGTGTTGTCGGTGTGTGTGTGTGTGTGTGTTGTCGGTGTGTGTGTGTGTGTTGTCGGTGTGTGTGTGTGTTGTCGGTGTGTGTGTGTGTTGTCGGTTTGTGTGTGTGTGTGTGTGTTGTCGGTGTGTGTGTGTTGTCGGTGTGTGTGTGTTGTCGGTGTGTGTGTGTTGTGTGTGTGTGTCGGTGTGTGTGTGTTGTCGGTGTGTGTGTGTGTGTGTGTTGTCGGTGTGTGTGTGTGTGTGTTGTCGGTGTGTGTGTGTGTGTGTGTGTTGTCAGTGTGTGTGTGTGTGTGTTGTCGGTGTGTGTGTGTGTGTTGTCGGTGTGTGTGTGTGTGTTGTCGGTGTGTATGTGTGTGTGTTGTCAGTGTGTGTGTGTGTGTGTGTTGTAGGTGTGTGTGTGTCGGTGTGTGTGTGTTGTCGGTGTGTGTGTGTGTGTGTTGTCGGTGTGTGTGTGTGTGTGTTGTCGGTGTGTGTGTGTGTTGTCAGTGTGTGTGTGTGTGTGTGTTGTCGGTGTGTGTGTGTGTGTGTTGTTGGTGTGTGTGTGTGTGTGTGTTGTCGGTGTGTGTGTGTGTGTTGTCGGTGTGTGTGTGTGTGTGTGTGTGTGTGTGTGTTGTCGGTGTGTGTGTGTGTTGTCGGTGTGTGTGTGTGTTGTCGGTGTGTGTGTGTGTGTGTTGTCGGTGTGTGTGTGTGTGTTGTCGGTGTGTGTGTGTGTGTTGTCGGTGTGTGTGTGTGTGTTGTCGGTGTGTGTGTGTGTGTGTTGTCGGTGTGTATGTGTGTGTGTTGCCAGTGTGTGTGTGTGTGTGTGTGTTGTCAGTGTGTGTGTGTTTATGTGTTGTCGGTGTGTGTGTGTGTTGTCGGTGTGTGTGTGTGTTGTCGGTGTGTGTGTGTGTGTGTGTGTGTTGTCTGTGTGTGTGTGTGTCTGTGTGTTGTCGGTGTGTGTGTGTGTGTTGTCGGTGTGTGTGTGTGTTGTCGGTGTGTGTGTGTGTGTGTGTTGTCTGTGTGTGTGTGTGTCTGTGTGTTGTCGGTGTGTGTGTGTGTGTTGTCGGTGTGTGTGTGTGTTGTCGGTGTGTGTGTGTGTTGTCGGTGTGTGTGTGTGTGTGTTGTCGGTGTGTGTGTGTGTGTTGTCGGTGTGTGTGTGTGTGTTGTCGGTGTGTGTGTGTGTGTTGTCGGTGTGTGTGTGTGTGTGTGTTGTCGGTGTGTATGTGTGTGTGTTGCCAGTGTGTGTGTGTGTGTGTGTGTTGTCAGTGTGTGTGTGTTTATGTGTTGTCGGTGTGTGTGTGTGTTGTCGGTGTGTGTGTGTGTTGTCGGTGTGTGTGTGTGTGTGTGTGTTGTCTGTGTGTGTGTGTGTCTGTGTGTTGTCGGTGTGTGTGTGTGTGTTGTCGGTGTGTGTGTGTGTGTTGTCGGTGTGTGTGTGTGTGTTGTCGGTGTGTATGTGTGTGTGTTGTCAGTGTGTGTGTGTGTGTGTTGTCGGTGTGTGTGTGTTTATGTGTTGTCGATGTGTGTGTGTGTGTGTTGTCGGTGTGTGTGTGTGTGTGTGTTGTCGGTGTGTGTGTGTCTTGTCGGTGTGTGTGTGTGTTGTCGGTGTGTGTGTGTGTGTGTTGTCGGTTTGTGTGTGTGTGTGTGTGTTGTCGGTGTGTGTGTGTTGTCGGTGTGTGTGTGTTGTCGGTGTGTGTGTGTTGTGTGTGTGTGTCGGTGTGTGTGTGTTGTCGGTGTGTGTGTGTGTGTGTGTTGTCGGTGTGTGTGTGTGTGTGTTGTCGGTGTGTGTGTGTGTGTGTGTGTTGTCAGTGTGTGTGTGTGTGTGTTGTCGGTGTGTGTGTGTGTGTTGTCGGTGTGTGTGTGTGTGTTGTCGGTGTGTATGTGTGTGTGTTGTCAGTGTGTGTGTGTGTGTGTGTTGTCGGTGTGTGTGTGTCGGTGTGTGTGTGTTGTCGGTGTGTGTGTGTGTGTGTGTTGTCGGTGTGTGTGTGTGTGTGTTGTCGGTGTGTGTGTGTGTGTGTTGTCAGTGTGTGTGTGTGTGTGTGTTGTCGGTGTGTGTGTGTGTGTGTTGTTGGTGTGTGTGTGTGTGTGTGTTGTCGGTGTGTGTGTGTGTGTGTTGTCGGTGTGTGTGTTTGTGTGTGTGTGTGTGTTGTCGGTGTGTGTGTGTGTTGTCGGTGTGTGTGTGTGTTGTCGGTGTGTGTGTGTGTGTGTGTGTTGTCGGTGTGTGTGTGTGTGTTGTCGGTGTGTGTGTGTGTGTTGTCGGTGTGTGTTTGTGTGTTGTCGGTGTGTATGTGTGTGTGTTGTCGGTGTGTGTGTGTTTATGTGTTGTCGATGTGTGTGTGTGTGTTGTCGGTGTGTGTGTGTGTGTGTGTTGTCGGTGTGTGTGTGTGCTATCGGTGTGTGTGTGTTGTCGGTGTGTGTGTGTGTGTTGTGTGTGTGTTTCGGTGTGTGTGTGTTGTCGGTGTGTGTGTGTGTGTGTGTTGTCGGTGTGTGTGTGTGTGTTGTCGGTGTGTGTGTGTGTGTGTTGTCGGTGTGTGTGTGTGTGTGTGTGTGTGTGTGTGTGTGTTGTCGGTGTGTGTGTGTGTGTGTTGTCGGTGTGTGTGTGTGTGTTGTCGGTGTGTGTGTGTGTGTGTTGTCGGTGTGTATGTGTGTGTGTTGTCAGTGTGTGTGTGTGTGTGTGTTGTCGGTGTGTGTGTGTGTGTTGTCGGTGTGTGTGTGTGTGTTGTCGGTGTGTATGTGTGTGTGTTGTCAGTGTGTGTGTGTGTGTGTGTGTTGTCAGTGTGTGTGTGTTTATGTGTTGTCGGTGTGTGTGTGTGTTGTCGGTGTGTGTGTGTGTTGTCGGTGTGTGTGTGTGTGTTGTCGGTGTGTGTGTGTGTCTGTGTGTTGTCGGTGTGTGTGTGTGTGTTGTCGGTGTGTGTGTGTGTTGTCGGTGTGTGTGTGTGTGTTGTCGGTGTGTATGTGTGTGTGTTGTCAGTGTGTGTGTGTGTGTTTTGTCGGTGTGTGTGTGTTTATGTGTTGTCGATGTGTGTGTGTGTGTTGTCGGTGTGTGTGTGTGTTGTCGGTGTGTGTGTGTGTGTGTGTTGTCTGTGTGTGTGTGTGTCTGTGTGTTGTCGGTGTGTGTGTGTGTGTTGTCGGTGTGTGTGTGTGTTGTCGGTGTGTGTGTGTGTGTGTGTTGTCTGTGTGTGTGTGTGTCTGTGTGTTGTCGGTGTGTGTGTGTGTGTTGTCGGTGTGTGTGTGTGTTGTCGGTGTGTGTGTGTGTTGTCGGTGTGTGTGTGTGTGTGTTGTCGGTGTGTGTGTGTGTGTTGTCGGTGTGTGTGTGTGTGTTGTCGGTGTGTGTGTGTGTGTTGTCGGTGTGTGTGTGTGTGTGTGTTGTCGGTGTGTATGTGTGTGTGTTGCCAGTGTGTGTGTGTGTGTGTGTGTTGTCAGTGTGTGTGTGTTTATGTGTTGTCGGTGTGTGTGTGTGTTGTCGGTGTGTGTGTGTGTTGTCGGTGTGTGTGTGTGTGTGTGTGTTGTCTGTGTGTGTGTGTGTCTGTGTGTTGTCGGTGTGTGTGTGTGTGTTGTCGGTGTGTGTGTGTGTGTTGTCGGTGTGTGTGTGTGTGTTGTCGGTGTGTATGTGTGTGTGTTGTCAGTGTGTGTGTGTGTGTGTTGTCGGTGTGTGTGTGTTTATGTGTTGTCGATGTGTGTGTGTGTGTGTTGTCGGTGTGTGTGTGTGTGTGTGTTGTCGGTGTGTGTGTGTCTTGTCGGTGTGTGTGTGTGTTGTCGGTGTGTGTGTGTGTGTGTTGTCGGTTTGTGTGTGTGTGTGTGTGTTGTCGGTGTGTGTGTGTTGTCGGTGTGTGTGTGTTGTCGGTGTGTGTGTGTTGTGTGTGTGTGTCGGTGTGTGTGTGTTGTCGGTGTGTGTGTGTGTGTGTGTTGTCGGTGTGTGTGTGTGTGTGTTGTCGGTGTGTGTGTGTGTGTGTGTGTTGTCAGTGTGTGTGTGTGTGTGTTGTCGGTGTGTGTGTGTGTGTTGTCGGTGTGTGTGTGTGTGTTGTCGGTGTGTATGTGTGTGTGTTGTCAGTGTGTGTGTGTGTGTGTGTTGTCGGTGTGTGTGTGTCGGTGTGTGTGTGTTGTCGGTGTGTGTGTGTGTGTGTGTTGTCGGTGTGTGTGTGTGTGTGTTGTCGGTGTGTGTGTGTGTGTGTTGTCAGTGTGTGTGTGTGTGTGTGTTGTCGGTGTGTGTGTGTGTGTGTTGTTGGTGTGTGTGTGTGTGTGTGTTGTCGGTGTGTGTGTGTGTGTGTTGTCGGTGTGTGTGTTTGTGTGTGTGTGTGTGTTGTCGGTGTGTGTGTGTGTTGTCGGTGTGTGTGTGTGTTGTCGGTGTGTGTGTGTGTGTGTGTGTTGTCGGTGTGTGTGTGTGTGTTGTCGGTGTGTGTGTGTGTGTTGTCGGTGTGTGTTTGTGTGTTGTCGGTGTGTATGTGTGTGTGTTGTCGGTGTGTGTGTGTTTATGTGTTGTCGATGTGTGTGTGTGTGTTGTCGGTGTGTGTGTGTGTGTGTGTTGTCGGTGTGTGTGTGTGCTATCGGTGTGTGTGTGTTGTCGGTGTGTGTGTGTGTGTTGTGTGTGTGTTTCGGTGTGTGTGTGTTGTCGGTGTGTGTGTGTGTGTGTGTTGTCGGTGTGTGTGTGTGTGTTGTCGGTGTGTGTGTGTGTGTGTTGTCGGTGTGTGTGTGTGTGTGTGTGTGTGTGTGTGTGTGTTGTCGGTGTGTGTGTGTGTGTGTTGTCGGTGTGTGTGTGTGTGTTGTCGGTGTGTGTGTGTGTGTGTTGTCGGTGTGTATGTGTGTGTGTTGTCAGTGTGTGTGTGTGTGTGTGTTGTCGGTGTGTGTGTGTGTGTTGTCGGTGTGTGTGTGTGTGTTGTCGGTGTGTATGTGTGTGTGTTGTCAGTGTGTGTGTGTGTGTGTGTGTTGTCAGTGTGTGTGTGTTTATGTGTTGTCGGTGTGTGTGTGTGTTGTCGGTGTGTGTGTGTGTTGTCGGTGTGTGTGTGTGTGTTGTCGGTGTGTGTGTGTGTCTGTGTGTTGTCGGTGTGTGTGTGTGTGTTGTCGGTGTGTGTGTGTGTTGTCGGTGTGTGTGTGTGTGTTGTCGGTGTGTATGTGTGTGTGTTGTCAGTGTGTGTGTGTGTGTTTTGTCGGTGTGTGTGTGTTTATGTGTTGTCGATGTGTGTGTGTGTGTGTTGTCGGTGTGTGTGTGTTGTCGGTGTGTGTGTGTTGTCGGTGTGTGTGTGTTGTGTGTGTGTGTCGGTGTGTGTGTGTTGTCGGTGTGTGTGTGTGTGTGTGTGTTGTCGGTGTGTGTGTGTGTGTGTTGTCGGTGTGTGTGTGTGTGTGTGTGTTGTCAGTGTGTGTGTGTGTGTGTTGTCGGTGTGTGTGTGTGTGTTGTCGGTGTGTGTGTGTGTGTTGTCGGTGTGTATGTGTGTGTGTTGTCAGTGTGTGTGTGTGTGTGTGTTGTTGGTGTGTGTGTGTCGGTGTGTGTGTGTTGTCGGTGTGTGTGTGTGTGTGTTGTCGGTGTGTGTGTGTGTGTGTTGTTGGTGTGTGTGTGTGTGTGTGTGTTGTCGGTGTGTGTGTGTGTGTGTTGTCGGTGTGTGTGTGTGTGTGTGTGTGTGTGTTGTCGGTGTGTGTGTGTGTTGTCGGTGTGTGTGTGTGTTGTCGGTGTGTGTGTGTGTGTGTTGTCGGTGTGTGTGTGTGTGTGTTGTCGGTGTGTGTGTGTTTATGTGTTGTCGATGTGTGTGTGTGTTGTCGGTGTGTATGTGTGTGTGTTGTCAGTGTGTGTGTGTGTGTGTTGTCGGTGTGTGTGTGTTTATGTGTTGTCAGTGTGTGTGTGTGTGTTGTCGGTGTGTGTGTGTGTGTTGTCGGTGTGTGTGTGTGTTGTCGGTGTGTGTGTGTGTGTTGTCGGTGTGTGTGTGTGTGTGTTGTCGGTTTGTGTGTGTGTGTGTGTGTGTTGTCGGTGTGTGTGTGTGTTGTCGGAGTGTGTGTGTGTGTGTTGTCGGTGTGTGTGTGTGTGTGTGTTGTCGGTGTGTGTGTGTGTTGTCGGTGTGTGTGTGTGTGTGTTGTCGGTGTCTGTGTGTGTGTTGTCGGTGTGTGTGTGTGTGTTGTCGATGTGTGTGTGTGTGTGTTGTCGGTGTGTGTGTGTGTGCGTTGTGTGTGTGTGTGTTGTCGGTGTGTGTGTGTGTGTTGTTGGTGTGTGTGTGTGTGTGTTGTGTGTGTGTGTGTTGTCGGTGTGTGTGTGTGTGTGTTGTCGGTGTGTGTGTGTGTTGTCGGTTTGTGTGTGTGTGTGTGTGTTGTCGGTGTGTGTGTGTGTGTGCGTTGTGTGTGTGTGTGTTGTCGGTGTGTGTGTGTGTGTTGTTGGTGTGTGTGTGTGTGTGTTGTGTGTGTGTGTGTTGTCGGTGTGTGTGTGTGTTGTCGGTGTGTGTGTGTGTGTGTTGTCGGTTTGTGTGTGTGTGTGTGTGTGTTGTCGGTGTGTGTGTGTGTGTTGTCGGTGTGTGTGTGTGTTGTCGGTGTGTGTGTGTGTGTTGTGTGTGTGTGTCGGTGTGTGTGTGTTGTCGGTGTGTGTGTGTGTGTGTGTGTTGTCGGTGTGTGTGTGTGTGTGTTGTCAGTGTGTGTGTGTGTGTGTTGTCGGTGTGTGTGTGTTTATGTGTTGTCAGTGTGTGTGTGTGTGTGTTGTCGGTGTGTGTGTGTGTGTGTTGTCGGTTTGTGTGTGTGTGTGTGTGTTGTCGGTGTGTGTGTGTTGTCGGTGTGTGTGTGTTGTCGGTGTGTGTGTGTTGTGTGTGTGTGTCGGTGTGTGTGTGTTGTCGGTGTGTGTGTGTGTGTGTGTTGTCGGTGTGTGTGTGTGTGTGTTGTCGGTGTGTGTGTGTGTGTGTGTGTTGTCAGTGTGTGTGTGTGTGTGTTGTCGGTGTGTGTGTGTGTGTTGTCGGTGTGTGTGTGTGTGTTGTCGGTGTGTATGTGTGTGTGTTGTCAGTGTGTGTGTGTGTGTGTGTTGTCGGTGTGTGTGTGTCGGTGTGTGTGTGTTGTCGGTGTGTGTGTGTGTGTGTTGTCGGTGTGTGTGTGTGTGTGTTGTCGGTGTGTGTGTGTGTGTGTTGTCAGTGTGTGTGTGTGTGTGTGTTGTCGGTGTGTGTGTGTGTGTGTTGTTGGTGTGTGTGTGTGTGTGTGTTGTCGGTGTGTGTGTGTGTGTGTTGTCGGTGTGTGTGTGTGTGTGTGTGTGTGTGTTGTCGGTGTGTGTGTGTGTTGTCGGTGTGTATGTGTGTGTGTTGTCAGTGTGTGTGTGTGTGTGTGTTGTCGGTGTGTGTGTGTTTATGTTTTGTCAGTGTGTGTGTGTGTGTTGTCGGTGTGTGTGTGTGTGTTGTCGGTGTGTGTGTGTGTTGTCGGTGTGTGTGTGTGTGTTGTCGGTGTGTGTGTGTGTTGTCGGTTTGTGTGTGTGTGTGTGTGTTGTCGGTGTGTGTGTGTGTGTTGTCGGAGTGTGTGTGTGTTGTTGGTGTGTGTGTGTGTGTTGTGTGTGTGTGTCGGTGTGTGTGTGTTGTTGGTGTGTGTGTGTGTGTGTTGTCGGTGTGTGTGTGTGTGTTGTCGGTGTGTGTGTGTGTGTGTTGTCGGTGTGTGTGTGTGTGTGTGTGTGTGTGTGTGTTGTCGGTGTGTGTGTGTGTGTGTTGTCGGTGTGTGTGTGTGTGTTGTCGGTGTGTGTGTGTGTTGTCGGTCTGTGTTTGTGTGTGTGTTGTCAGTGTGTGTGTGTGTGTGTCTTGTCGGTGTGTGTGTGTGTGTTGTCGGTGTGTGTGTGTGTGTGTGTGTTGTCGGTGTGTATGTGTGTGTGTGGTCAGTGTGTGTGTGTGTGTGTGTTGTCAGTGTGTGTGTGTTTATGTGTTGTCGGTGTGTGTGTGTGTTGTCGGTGTGTGTGTGTGTTGTCGGTGTGTGTGTGTGTGTGTTGTCGGTGTGTGTGTGTGTGTGTGTGTTGTCGGTGTGTGTGTGTTGTCGGTGTGTGTGTGTTGTCGGTGTGTGTGTGTGTGTGTTGTCGGTGTGTGTGTGTGTGTGTTGTCGGTGTGTGTGTGTGTGTTGTGTGTGTGTGTGTTGTCGGTGTGTGTGTGTGTGTTGTCGATGTGTGTGTGTGTGTGTTGTCGGTGTGTGTGTGTGTTGTGTGTGTGTGTGTTGTCGGTGTGTGTGTGTGTGTTGTTGGTGTGTGTGTGTGTGTGTTGTGTGTGTGTGTGTTGTCGGTGTGTGTGTGTGTGTGTTGTCGGTGTGTGTGTGTGTGTGTGTTGTGTGTGTGTGTGTTGTCGGTGTGTGTGTGTGTGTGTTGTCGGTGTGTGTGTGTGTGTGTTGTCGGTGTGTGTGTGTGTGTTGTCGGTGTGTGTGTGTGTGTGTGTTGTCGGTGTGTGTGTGTGTTGTCGGTGTGTGTGTGTGTGTGTTGTCGGTGTGTGTGTGTGTGTTGTCGGTGTGTGTGTGTGTGTTGTCGATGTGTGTGTGTGTGTGTTGTCGGTGTGTGTGTGTGTGTGCGTTGTGTGTGTGTGTGTTGTCGGTGTGTGTGTGTGTGTTGTTGGTGTGTGTGTGTGTGTGTTGTGTGTGTGTGTGTTGTCGGTGTGTGTGTGTGTGTTGTCGGTTTGTGTGTGTGTGTGTGTGTTGTCGGTGTGTGTGTGTGTGTTGTCGGTGTGTGTGTGTGTGTTGTCGGTGTGTGTGTGTGTGTTGTGTGTGTGTGTGTTGTCGGTGTGTGTGTGTGTGTTGTCGATGTGTGTGTGTGTGTGTTGTCGGTGTGTGTGTGTGTGTGTTGTGTGTGTGTGTGTTGTCGGTGTGTGTGAGTGTGTTGTTGGTGTGTGTGTGTGTTGTGTGTGTGTGTGTTGTCGGTGTGTGTGTTTGTGTGTTGTCGGTGTGTGTGTGTGTGTGTTGTCGGTGTGTGTGTGTGTGTGTGTTGTCGGTGTGTGTGTGTGTTGTCGGTGTGTGTGTGTGTGTGTGTTGTCGGTGTCTGTGTGTGTGTTGTCGGTGTGTGTGTGTGTGTTGTCGATGTGTGTGTGTGTTGTCGGTGTGTGTGTGTGCGTTGTGTGTGTGTGTGTTGTCGGTGTGTGTGTGTGTGTTGTTGGTGTGTGTGTGTGTGTGTTGTGTGTGTGTGTGTTGTCGGTGTGTGTGTGTGTGTGTTGTCGGTGTGTGTGTGTGTGTGTTGTCGGTGTGTGTGTGTGTTGTCGGTGTGTGTGTGTGTGTGTGTGTTGTCGGTGTGTGTGTGTGTTGTCGGTGTGTGTGTGTGTGTGTTGTCGGTGTCTGTGTGTGTGTTGTCGGTGTGTGTGGGTGTTGTCGGTGTGTGTGTGTGTGTGTTGTCGGTGTGTGTGTGTGTGTGTGTTGTCGGTGTGTGTGTGTGTTGTCGGTGTGTGTGTGTGTGTGTTGTCGGTGTGTGTGTGTGTGTGATTGTTGTCGGTGTGTGTGTGTTGTCGGTGTGTGTGTGTGTGTTGTCGGTGTGTGTGTGTGTGTGTTGTCGGTGTGTGTGTGTGTGTGTTGTCGGTGTGTGTGTGTTGTGTGTGTGTGTGTTGTCGGTGTGTGTGTGTGTGTTGTCGATGTGTGTGTGTGTGTGTTGTCGGTGTGTGTGTGTGTTGTGTGTGTGTGTGTTGTCGGTGTGTGTGTGTGTGTTGTTGGTGTGTGTGTGTGTGTGTTGTGTGTGTGTGTGTTGTCGGTGTGTGTGTGTGTGTGTTGTCGGTGTGTGTGTGTGTGTGTTGTCGGTGTGTGTGTGTGTGTGTGTTGTCGGTGTGTGTGTGTGTGTGTGTTGTCGGTGTGTGTGTGTGTTGTCGGTGTGTGTGTGTGTGTGTTGTCGGTGTCTGTGTGTGTGTTGTCGGTGTGTGTGTGTGTGTTGTCGATGTGTGTGTGTGTGTGTTGTCGGTGTGTGTGTGTGTGCGTTGTGTGTGTGTGTGTTGTCGGTGTGTGTGTGTGTGTTGTTGGTGTGTGTGTGTGTGTGTTGTGTGTGTGTGTGTTGTCGGTGTGTGTGTGTGTGTGTTGTCGGTGTGTGTGTGTGTTGTCGGTTTGTGTGTGTGTGTGTGTGTTGTCGGTGTGTGTGTGTGTGTGCGTTGTGTGTGTGTGTGTTGTCGGTGTGTGTGTGTGTGTTGTTGGTGTGTGTGTGTGTGTGTGTTGTGTGTGTGTGTGTTGTCGGTGTGTGTGTGTGTGTGTTGTCGGTGTGTGTGTGTGTGTGTTGTCGGTTTGTGTGTGTGTGTGTGTGTTGTCGGTGTGTGTGTGTGTGTTGTCGGTGTGTGTGTGTGTTGTCGGTGTGTGTGTGTGTGTTGTGTGTGTGTGTCGGTGTGTGTGTGTTGTCGGTGTGTGTGTGTGTGTGTGTGTTGTCGGTGTGTGTGTGTGTGTGTTGTCAGTGTGTGTGTGTGTGTGTTGTCGGTGTGTGTGTGTTTATGTGTTGTCAGTGTGTGTGTGTGTGTGTTGTCGGTGTGTGTGTGTGTGTGTTGTCGGTTTGTGTGTGTGTGTGTGTGTTGTCGGTGTGTGTGTGTTGTCGGTGTGTGTGTGTTGTCGGTGTGTGTGTGTTGTGTGTGTGTGTCGGTGTGTGTGTGTTGTCGGTGTGTGTGTGTGTGTTGTCGGTGTGTGTGTGTGTGTGTTGTCGGTGTGTGTGTGTGTGTGTGTGTTGTCAGTGTGTGTGTGTGTGTGTTGTCGGTGTGTGTGTGTGTGTTGTCGGTGTGTGTGTGTGTGTTGTCGGTGTGTATGTGTGTGTGTTGTCAGTGTGTGTGTGTGTGTGTGTTGTCGGTGTGTGTGTGTCGGTGTGTGTGTGTTGTCGGTGTGTGTGTGTGTGTGTGTTGTCGGTGTGTGTGTGTGTGTGTTGTCGGTGTGTGTGTGTGTGTGTTGTCAGTGTGTGTGTGTGTGTGTGTTGTCGGTGTGTGTGTGTGTGTGTTGTTGGTGTGTGTGTGTGTGTGTGTTGTCGGTGTGTGTGTGTGTGTGTTGTCGGTGTGTGTGTGTGTGTGTGTGTGTGTGTTGTCGGTGTGTGTGTGTGTTGTCGGTGTGTGTGTGTGTTGTCGGTGTGTGTGTGTGTGTGTGTGTTGTCGGTGTGTGTGTGTGTGTTGTCGGTGTGTGTGTGTGTGTTGTCGGTGTGTGTTTGTGTGTTGTCGGTGTGTATGTGTGTGTGTTGTCGGTGTGTGTGTGTTTATGTGTTGTCGATGTGTGTGTGTGTGTTGTCGGTGTGTGTGTGTGTGTGTGTTGTCGGTGTGTGTGTGTGCTATCGGTGTGTGTGTGTTGTCGGTGTGTGTGTGTGTGTTGTGTGTGTGTTTCGGTGTGTGTGTGTTGTCGGTGTGTGTGTGTGTGTGTGTGTTGTCGGTGTGTGTGTGTGTGTTGTCGGTGTGTGTGTGTGTGTGTTGTCGGTGTGTGTGTGTGTGTGTGTGTGTGTGTGTGTGTTGTCGGTGTGTGTGTGTGTGTGTTGTCGGTGTGTGTGTGTGTGTTGTCGGTGTGTGTGTGTGTGTTGTCGGTGTGTATGTGTGTGTGTTGTCAGTGTGTGTGTGTGTGTGTGTTGTCGGTGTGTGTGTGTGTGTTGTCGGTGTGTGTGTGTGTGTTGTCGGTGTGTATGTGTGTGTGTTGTCAGTGTGTGTGTGTGTGTGTGTGTTGTCAGTGTGTGTGTGTTTATGTGTTGTCGGTGTGTGTGTGTGTTGTCGGTGTGTGTGTGTGTTGTCGGTGTGTGTGTGTGTGTTGTCGGTGTGTGTGTGTGTCTGTGTGTTGTCGGTGTGTGTGTGTGTGTTGTCGGTGTGTGTGTGTGTTGTCGGTGTGTGTGTGTGTGTTGTCGGTGTGTATGTGTGTGTGTTGTCAGTGTGTGTGTGTGTGTTTTGTCGGTGTGTGTGTGTTTATGTGTTGTCGATGTGTGTGTGTGTGTGTTGTCGGTGTGTGTGTGTGTGTGTGTTGTCGGTGTGTGTGTGTGTTGTCGGTGTGTGTGTGTGTGTGTGTGTTGTCGGTGTGTGTGTGTGTGTGTTGTCAGTGTGTGTGTGTGTGTGTTGTCGGTGTGTGTGTGTTTATGTGTTGTCAGTGTGTGTGTGTGTGTGTTGTCGGTGTGTGTGTGTGTGTGTTGTCGGTTTGTGTGTGTGTGTGTGTGTTGTCGGTGTGTGTGTGTTGTCGGTGTGTGTGTGTTGTCGGTGTGTGTGTGTTGTGTGTGTGTGTCGGTGTGTGTGTGTTGTCGGTGTGTGTGTGTGTGTTGTCGGTGTGTGTGTGTGTGTGTTGTCGGTGTGTGTGTGTGTGTGTGTGTTGTCAGTGTGTGTGTGTGTGTGTTGTCGGTGTGTGTGTGTGTGTTGTCGGTGTGTGTGTGTGTGTTGTCGGTGTGTATGTGTGTGTGTTGTCAGTGTGTGTGTGTGTGTGTGTTGTCGGTGTGTGTGTGTCGGTGTGTGTGTGTTGTCGGTGTGTGTGTGTGTGTGTGTTGTCGGTGTGTGTGTGTGTGTGTTGTCGGTGTGTGTGTGTGTGTGTTGTCAGTGTGTGTGTGTGTGTGTGTTGTCGGTGTGTGTGTGTGTGTGTTGTTGGTGTGTGTGTGTGTGTGTGTTGTCGGTGTGTGTGTGTGTGTGTTGTCGGTGTGTGTGTGTGTGTGTGTGTGTGTGTTGTCGGTGTGTGTGTGTGTTGTCGGTGTGTGTGTGTGTTGTCGGTGTGTGTGTGTGTGTGTGTGTTGTCGGTGTGTGTGTGTGTGTTGTCGGTGTGTGTGTGTGTGTTGTCGGTGTGTGTTTGTGTGTTGTCGGTGTGTATGTGTGTGTGTTGTCGGTGTGTGTGTGTTTATGTGTTGTCGATGTGTGTGTGTGTGTTGTCGGTGTGTGTGTGTGTGTGTGTTGTCGGTGTGTGTGTGTGCTATCGGTGTGTGTGTGTTGTCGGTGTGTGTGTGTGTGTTGTGTGTGTGTTTCGGTGTGTGTGTGTTGTCGGTGTGTGTGTGTGTGTGTGTGTTGTCGGTGTGTGTGTGTGTGTTGTCGGTGTGTGTGTGTGTGTGTTGTCGGTGTGTGTGTGTGTGTGTGTGTGTGTGTGTGTGTTGTCGGTGTGTGTGTGTGTGTGTTGTCGGTGTGTGTGTGTGTGTTGTCGGTGTGTGTGTGTGTGTTGTCGGTGTGTATGTGTGTGTGTTGTCAGTGTGTGTGTGTGTGTGTGTTGTCGGTGTGTGTGTGTGTGTTGTCGGTGTGTGTGTGTGTGTTGTCGGTGTGTATGTGTGTGTGTTGTCAGTGTGTGTGTGTGTGTGTGTGTTGTCAGTGTGTGTGTGTTTATGTGTTGTCGGTGTGTGTGTGTGTTGTCGGTGTGTGTGTGTGTTGTCGGTGTGTGTGTGTGTGTTGTCGGTGTGTGTGTGTGTCTGTGTGTTGTCGGTGTGTGTGTGTGTGTTGTCGGTGTGTGTGTGTGTTGTCGGTGTGTGTGTGTGTGTTGTCGGTGTGTATGTGTGTGTGTTGTCAGTGTGTGTGTGTGTGTTTTGTCGGTGTGTGTGTGTTTATGTGTTGTCGATGTGTGTGTGTGTGTGTTGTCGGTGTGTGTGTGTGTGTGTGTTGTCGGTGTGTGTGTGTGTTGTCGGTGTGTGTGTGTGTTGTCGGTGTGTGTGTGTGTGTGTTGTCGGTTTGTGTGTGTGTGTGTGTGTTGTCGGTGTGTGTGTGTTGTCGGTGTGTGTGTGTTGTCGGTGTGTGTGTGTTGTGTGTGTGTGTCGGTGTGTGTGTGTTGTCGGTGTGTGTGTGTGTGTGTGTTGTCGGTGTGTGTGTGTGTGTGTTGTCGGTGTGTGTGTGTGTGTGTGTGTTGTCAGTGTGTGTGTGTGTGTGTTGTCGGTGTGTGTGTGTGTGTTGTCGGTGTGTGTGTGTGTGTTGTCGGTGTGTATGTGTGTGTGTTGTCAGTGTGTGTGTGTGTGTGTGTTGTTGGTGTGTGTGTGTCGGTGTGTGTGTGTTGTCGGTGTGTGTGTGTGTGTGTTGTCGGTGTGTGTGTGTGTGTGTTGTTGGTGTGTGTGTGTGTGTGTGTTGTCGGTGTGTGTGTGTGTGTGTTGTCGGTGTGTGTGTGTGTGTGTGTGTGTGTGTTGTCGGTGTGTGTGTGTGTTGTCGGTGTGTGTGTGTGTTGTCGGTGTGTGTGTGTGTGTGTTGTCGGTGTGTGTGTGTGTGTTGTCGGTGTGTGTGTGTGTGTTGTCGGTGTGTGTGTGTGTGTTGTCGGTGTGTGTGTGTGTGTGTGTTGTCGGTGTGTATGTGTGTGTGTTGCCAGTGTGTGTGTGTGTGTGTGTGTTGTCAGTGTGTGTGTGTTTATGTGTTGTCGGTGTGTGTGTGTGTTGTCGGTGTGTGTGTGTGTTGTCGGTGTGTGTGTGTGTGTGTGTTGTCGGTGTGTGTGTGTGTCTGTGTGTTGTCGGTGTGTGTGTGTGTGTTGTCGGTGTGTGTGTGTGTGTTGTCGGTGTGTGTGTGTGTGTTGTCGGTGTGTATGTGTGTGTGTTGTCAGTGTGTGTGTGTGTGTGTTGTCGGTGTGTGTGTGTTTATGTGTTGTCGATGTGTGTGTGTGTGTGTTGTCGGTGTGTGTGTGTGTGTGTGTTGTCGGTGTGTGTGTGTGTTGTCGGTGTGTGTGTGTGTTGTCGGTGTGTGTGTGTGTGTGTTGTCGGTTTGTGTGTGTGTGTGTGTGTTGTCGGTGTGTGTGTGTTGTCGGTGTGTGTGTGTTGTCGGTGTGTGTGTGTTGTGTGTGTGTGTCGGTGTGTGTGTGTTGTCGGTGTGTGTGTGTGTGTGTGTTGTCGGTGTGTGTGTGTGTGTGTTGTCGGTGTGTGTGTGTGTGTGTGTGTTGTCAGTGTGTGTGTGTGTGTGTTGTCGGTGTGTGTGTGTGTGTTGTCGGTGTGTGTGTGTGTGTGTTGTCGGTGTGTATGTGTGTGTGTTGTCAGTGTGTGTGTGTGTGTGTGTTGTCGGTGTGTGTGTGTCGGTGTGTGTGTGTTGTCGGTGTGTGTGTGTGTGTGTGTTGTCGGTGTGTGTGTGTGTGTGTTGTCGGTGTGTGTGTGTGTGTGTTGTCAGTGTGTGTGTGTGTGTGTGTTGTCGGTGTGTGTGTGTGTGTGTTGTTGGTGTGTGTGTGTGTGTGTGTTGTCGGTGTGTGTGTGTGTGTGTTGTCGGTGTGTGTGTGTGTGTGTGTGTGTGTGTTGTCGGTGTGTGTGTGTGTTGTCGGTGTGTGTGTGTGTTGTCGGTGTGTGTGTGTGTGTGTGTGTTGTCGGTGTGTGTGTGTGTGTTGTCGGTGTGTGTGTGTGTGTTGTCGGTGTGTGTTTGTGTGTTGTCGGTGTGTATGTGTGTGTGTTGTCGGTGTGTGTGTGTTTATGTGTTGTCGATGTGTGTGTGTGTGTGTTGTCGGTGTGTGTGTGTGTGTGTGTTGTCGGTGTGTGTGTGTGTTATCGGTGTGTGTGTGTTGTCGGTGTGTGTGTGTGTGTGTTGTCGGTTTGTGTGTGTGTGTGTGTGTTGTCGGTGTGTGTGTGTGTGTTGTCGGTGTGTGTGTGTGTGTGTTGTCGGTGTGTGTGTGTTGTGTGTGTGTTGTCAGTGTGTGTGTGTGTTGTCGGTGTGTGTGTGTGTGTGTTGTCGGTGTGTGTGTGTTGTGTGTGTGTGTCGGTGTGTGTGTGTTGTCGGTGTGTGTGTGTGTGTGTGTGTTGTCGGTGTGTGTGTGTGTGTGTTGTCGGTGTGTGTGTGTGTGTGTGTGTTGTCAGTGTGTGTGTGTGTGTGTTGTCGGTGTGTGTGTGTGTGTGTGTTGTCAGTGTGTGTGTGTGTGTGTGTTGTCGTTGTGTGTGTGTGTGTGTGTTGTCGGTGTGTGTGTGTGTGTTGTCGGTGTGTGTGTGTGTGTGTTGTAGGTGTGTGTGTGTTGTATGTGTGTGTCGGTGTGTGTGTGTTGTCGGTGTGTGTGTGTGTGTGTGTGTTGTGTGTGTGTTGTCAGTGTGTGTGTGTGTGTTGTCGGTGTGTGTGTGTGTGTGTTGTCGGTGTGTGTGTGTTGTGTGTGTGTGTCGGTGTGTGTGTGTTGTCGGTGTGTGTGTGTGTGTGTGTGTTGTCGGTGTGTGTGTGTGTGTGTTGTCGGTGTGTGTGTGTTGTCGGTGTGTGTGTGTGTGTGTTGTCGGTGTGTGTGTGTGTGTGTTGTCGGTTTGTGTGTGTGTGTGTGTGTTGTCGGTGTGTGTGTGTGTGTTGTCGGTGTGTGTGTGTGTGTGTTGTAGGTGTGTGTGTGTTGTATGTGTGTGTCGGTGTGTGTGTGTTGTCGGTGTGTGTGTGTGTGTGTGTGTTGTGTGTGTGTTGTCAGTGTGTGTGTGTGTGTTGTCGGTGTGTGTGTGTGTGTGTTGTCGGTGTGTGTGTGTTGTGTGTGTGTGTCGGTGTGTGTGTGTTGTCGGTGTGTGTGTGTGTGTGTGTGTTGTCGGTGTGTGTGTGTGTTGTCGGTGTGTGTGTGTGTGTGTGTGTTGTCAGTGTGTGTGTGTGTGTGTTGTCGGTGTGTGTGTGTGTGTGTGTTGTCAGTGTGTGTGTGTGTGTGTGTTGTCGTTGTGTGTGTGTGTGTGTTGTCGGTGTGTGTGTGTGTGTGTGTTGTCGGTGTGTGTGTGTGTGTGTTGTCGGTGTTTGTGTGTGTGTGTTGTCGGTGTGTGTGTGTGTGTTGTCGGTGTGTGTGTGTGTGTGTGTGTGTGTGTGTTGTCGGTGTGTGTGTGTGTGTGTTGTCGGTGTGTGTGTGTGTGTGTGTGTGTGTGTGTGTGTGTGTTGTCGGTGTGTGTGTGTGTGTGTTGTCGGTGTGTGTGTGTGTGTTGTCGGTGTTTGTGTGTGTGTGTTGTCGGTGTGTGTGTGTGTGTGTGTGTGTGTGTGTGTGTGTAGGTGTTGTCGGTGTGTGTGTGTGTGTTGTCGGTGTGTGTGTGTGTTGTCGGTGTGTATGTGTGTGTGTTGTCAGTGTGTGTGTGTGTGTGTTGTCGGTGTGTGTGTGTTTATGTGTTGTCAGTGTGTGTGTGTGTGTTGTCGGTGTGTGTGTGTGTGTTGTCGGTGTGTGTGTGTGTTGTCGGTGTGTGTGTGTGTGTTGTCGGTGTGTGTGTGTGTGTGTTGTCGGTTTGTGTGTGTGTGTGTGTGTTGTCGGAGTGTGTGTGTGTGTTGTCGGTGTGTGTGTGTGTGTTGTGTGTGTGTGTCGGTGTGTGTGTGTTGTCGGTGTGTGTGTGTGTGTGTGTGTTGTCGGTGTGTGTGTGTGTGTGTTGTCGGTGTGTGTGTGTGTGTGTTGTCGGTGTGTGTGTGTGTGTTGTCGGTGTGTGTGTGTGTGTTGTCGGTGTGTATGTGTGTGTGTTGTCAGTGTGTGTGTGTGTGTGTCTTGTCGGTGTGTGTGTGTGTGTTGTCGGTGTGTGTGTGTGTGTGTGTTGTCGGTGTGTATGTGTGTGTGTTGTCAGTGTGTGTGTGTGTGTGTGTTGTCAGTGTGTGTGTGTTTATGTGTTGTCGGTGTGTGTGTGTGTTGTCGGTGAGTGTGTGTGTTGTCGGTGTGTGTGTGTGTGTGTTGTCGGTGTGTGTGTGTGTGTGATTGTTGTCGGTGTGTGTGTGTTGTCGGTGTGTGTGTGTGTGTTGTCGGTGTGTGTGTGTGTGTGTTGTCGGTGTGTGTGTGTGTGTGTGTTGTCGGTGTGTGTGTGTGTGTTGTGTGTGTGTGTGTTGTCGGTGTGTGTGTGTGTGTTGTCGATGTGTGTGTGTGTGTGTTGTCGGTGTGTGTGTGTGTTGTGTGTGTGTGTGTTGTCGGTGTGTGTGTGTGTGTTGTTGGTGTGTGTGTGTGTGTGTTGTGTGTGTGTGTGTTGTCGGTGTGTGTGTGTGTGTGTTGTCGGTGTGTGTGTGTGTGTGTTGTCGGTGTGTGTGTGTGTGTGTTGTCGGTGTGTGTGTGTGTGTGTGTTGTCGGTGTGTGTGTGTGTTGTCGGTGTGTGTGTGTGTGTGTTGTCGGTGTCTGTGTGTGTGTTGTCGGTGTGTGTGTGTGTGTTGTCGATGTGTGTGTGTGTGTGTTGTCGGTGTGTGTGTGTGTGCGTTGTGTGTGTGTGTGTTGTCGGTGTGTGTGTGTGTGTTGTTGGTGTGTGTGTGTGTGTGTTGTGTGTGTGTGTGTTGTCGGTGTGTGTGTGTGTGTTGTCGGTGTGTGTGTGTGTGTGTGTTGTCGGTTTGTGTGTGTGTGTGTGTGTTGTCGGTGTGTGTGTGTGTGTGCGTTGTGTGTGTGTGTGTTGTCGGTGTGTGTGTGTGTGTTGTTGGTGTGTGTGTGTGTGTGTTGTGTGTGTGTGTGTTGTCGGTGTGTGTGTGTGTGTGTTGTCGGTGTGTGTGTGTGTGTGTGTTGTCGGTTTGTGTGTGTGTGTGTGTGTTGTCGGTGTGTGTGTGTGTGTTGTCGGTGTGTGTGTGTGTTGTCGGTGTGTGTGTGTTGTGTGTGTGTGTCGGTGTGTGTGTGTTGTCGGTGTGTGTGTGTGTGTGTGTGTTGTCGGTGTGTGTGTGTGTGTGTTGTCAGTGTGTGTGTGTGTGTGTTGTCGGTGTGTGTGTGTTTATGTGTTGTCAGTGTGTGTGTGTGTGTGTTGTCGGTGTGTGTGTGTGTGTTGTCGGTGTGTGTGTGTTGTCGGTTTGTGTGTGTGTGTGTGTGTTGTCGGTGTGTGTGTGTGTGTTGTCGGTGTGTGTGTGTGTTGTCGGTGTGTGTGTGTGTGTTGTGTGTGTGTGTCGGTGTGTGTGTGTTGTCGGTGTGTGTGTGTGTGTTGTCGGTGTGTGTGTGTTGTCAGTGTGTGTGTGTGTGTGTGTTGTCGGTGTGTGTGTGTGTGTGTGTGTGTGTGTGTGTGTGTTGTCGGTGTGTGTGTGTGTGTGTTGTCGGTGTGTGTGTGTGTGTTGTCGGTGTGTGTGTGTGTGTTGTCGGTGTGTATGTGTGTGTGTTGTCAGTGTGTGTGTGTGTGTGTGTTGTCGGTGTGTGTGTGTGTGTTGTCGGTGTGTATGTGTGTGTGTTGTCAGTGTGTGTGTGTGTGTGTGTTGTCAGTGTGTGTGTGTTTATGTGTTGTCGGTGTGTGTGTGTGTGTGTTGTCGGTGTGTGTGTGTGTGTGTGTTGTCGGTGTGTGTGTGTGTTGTCGGTGTATGTGTGTGTGTTGTCGGTGTGTGTGTGTGTGTGTTGTCGGTTTGTGTGTGTGTGTGTGTGTTGTCGGTGTGTGTGTGTGTGTTGTCGGTGTGTGTGTGTGTTGTCGGTGTGTGTGTGTGTGTTGTGTGTGTGTGTTGTCGGTGTGTGTGTGTGTGTGTGTGTTGTCGGTGTGTGTGTGTTGTCGGTGTGTGTGTGTGTGTTGTCGGTGTGTGTGTGTGTGTGTTGTCGGTGTGTGTGTGTGTGTGTGTGTTGTCGGTGTGTGTGTGTGTGTTGTGTGTGTGTGTGTTGTCGGTGTGTGTGTGTGTGTTGTCGATGTGTGTGTGTGTGTGTTGTCGGTGTGTGTGTGTGTGTGTTGTGTGTGTGTGTGTTGTCGGTGTGTGTGTGTGTGTTGTTGGTGTGTGTGTGTGTGTGTTGTGTGTGTGTGTGTTGTCGGTGTGTGTGTTTGTGTGTTGTCGGTGTGTGTGTGTGTGTGTTGTCGGTGTGTGTGTGTGTGTGTTGTCGGTGTGTGTGTTTGTGTGTGTTGTCGGTGTGTGTGTGTGTTGTCGGTGTGTGTGTGTGTGTGTGTTGTCGGTGTCTGTGTGTGTGTTGTCGGTGTGTGTGTGTGTGTTGTCGATGTGTGTGTGTGTGTGTGTTGTCGGTGTGTGTGTGTGCGTTGTGTGTGTGTGTGTTGTCGGTGTGTGTGTGTGTGTTGTTGGTGTGTGTGTGTGTGTGTTGTGTGTGTGTGTGTTGTCGGTGTGTGTGTGTGTGTGTTGTCGGTGTGTGTGTGTGTGTGTTGTCGGTGTGTGTGTGTGTGTGTTGTCGGTGTGTGTGTGTGTGTGTGTTGTCGGTGTGTGTGTGTGTTGTCGGTGTGTGTGTGTGTGTGTTGTCGGTGTCTGTGTGTGTGTTGTCGGTGTGTGTGTGTGTTGTCGGTGTGTGTGTGTGTGTGTTGTCGGTGTGTGTGTGTGTGTGTGTTGTCGGTGTGTGTGTGTGTTGTCGGTGTGTGTGTGTGTGTGTTGTGTGTGTGTGTGTGTGTTGTCGGTGTGTGTGTGTTGTCAGTGTGTGTGTGTGTGTGTTGTCGATGTGTGTGTGTGTGTGTTGTCGGTGTGTGTGTGTGTGTGTTGTCGGTGTGTGTGTGTGTGTGTGTGTGTTGCCGGTGTGTGTGTGTGTGTTGTCGGTGTGTGTGTGTGTGTTGTCGGTGTGTATGTGTGTGTGTTGTCAGTGTGTGTGTGTGTGTGTGTTGTCGGTGTGTGTGTGTGTGTGTTTTCGGTGTGTGTGTGTGTGTGTGTGTGTGTGTGTGTGTGTGTTGTCGGTGTGTGTGTGTGTTGTCGGTGTGTGTGTGTGTTGTCGGTGTGTGTGTGTGTGTGTGTGTTGTCGGTGTGTGTGTGTGTGTTGTCGGTGTGTGTGTGTGTGTTGTCGGTGTGTGTTTGTGTGATGTCGGTGTGTATGTGTGTGTGTTGTCAGTGTGTGTGTGTGTGTGTTGTCGGTGTGTGTGTGTTTATGTGTTGTCGATGTGTGTGTGTGTGTGTTGTCGGTGTGTGTGTGTGTGTGTTGTCGGTGTGTGTGTGTGTTATCGGTGTGTGTGTGTGTGTTGTCGGTGTGTGTGTGTGTTGTCGGTTTGTGTGTGTGTGTGTGTGTTGTCGGTGTGTGTGTGTGTGTTGTCGGTGTGTGTGTGTGTGTGTTGTCGGTGTGTGTGTGTTGTGTGTGTGTGTCGGTGTGTGTGTGTTGTCGGTGTGTGTGTGTGTGTGTTGTCGGTGTGTGTGTGTGTGTTGTCGGTGTGTGTGTGTGTGTTGTCGATGTGTGTGTGTGTGTGTTGTCGGTGTGTGTGTGTGTGCGTTGTGTGTGTGTGTGTTGTCGGTGTGTGTGTGTGTGTTGTTGGTGTGTGTGTGTGTGTGTTGTGTGTGTGTGTGTTGTCGGTGTGTGTGTGTGTGTTGTCGGTTTGTGTGTGTGTGTGTGTGTTGTCGGTGTGTGTGTGTGTGTTGTCGGTGTGTGTGTGTGTGTTGTCGGTGTGTGTGTGTGTGTTGTGTGTGTGTGTGTTGTCGGTGTGTGTGTGTTGTCGATGTGTGTGTGTGTGTGTTGTCGGTGTGTGTGTGTGTGTGTTGTGTGTGTGTGTGTTGTCGGTGTGTGTGAGTGTGTTGTTGGTGTGTGTGTGTGTTGTGTGTGTGTGTGTTGTCGGTGTGTGTGTTTGTGTGTTGTCGGTGTGTGTGTGTGTGTGTTGTCGGTGTGTGTGTGTGTGTGTTGTCGGTGTGTGTGTGTGTGTGTGTTGTCGGTGTGTGTGTGTGTTGTCGGTGTGTGTGTGTGTGTGTGTTGTCGGTGTCTGTGTGTGTGTTGTCGGTGTGTGTGTGTGTGTTGTCGATGTGTGTGTGTGTTGTCGGTGTGTGTGTGTGCGTTGTGTGTGTGTGTGTTGTCGGTGTGTGTGTGTGTGTTGTTGGTGTGTGTGTGTGTGTGTTGTGTGTGTGTGTGTTGTCGGTGTGTGTGTGTGTGTGTTGTCGGTGTGTGTGTGTGTGTGTTGTCGGTGTGTGTGTGTGTTGTCGGTGTGTGTGTGTGTGTGTGTGTTGTCGGTGTGTGTGTGTGTTGTCGGTGTGTGTGTGTGTGTGTTGTCGGTGTCTGTGTGTGTGTTGTCGGTGTGTGTGGGTGTTGTCGGTGTGTGTGTGTGTGTGTTGTCGGTGTGTGTGTGTGTGTGTGTTGTCGGTGTGTGTGTGTGTTGTCGGTGTGTGTGTGTGTGTGTGTTGTCGGTGTGTGTGTGTGTGTGATTGTTGTCGGTGTGTGTGTGTTGTCGGTGTGTGTGTGTGTGTTGTCGGTGTGTGTGTGTGTGTGTTGTCGGTGTGTGTGTGTGTGTGTTGTCGGTGTGTGTGTGTGTGTTGTGTGTGTGTGTGTTGTCGGTGTGTGTGTGTGTGTTGTCGATGTGTGTGTGTGTGTGTTGTCGGTGTGTGTGTGTGTTGTGTGTGTGTGTGTTGTCGGTGTGTGTGTGTGTGTTGTTGGTGTGTGTGTGTGTGTGTTGTGTGTGTGTGTGTTGTCGGTGTGTGTGTGTGTGTGTTGTCGGTGTGTGTGTGTGTGTGTTGTCGGTGTGTGTGTGTGTGTGTGTTGTCGGTGTGTGTGTGTGTGTGTGTTGTCGGTGTGTGTGTGTGTTGTCGGTGTGTGTGTGTGTGTGTTGTCGGTGTCTGTGTGTGTGTTGTCGGTGTGTGTGTGTGTGTTGTCGATGTGTGTGTGTGTGTGTTGTCGGTGTGTGTGTGTGTGCGTTGTGTGTGTGTGTGTTGTCGGTGTGTGTGTGTGTGTTGTTGGTGTGTGTGTGTGTGTGTTGTGTGTGTGTGTGTTGTCGGTGTGTGTGTGTGTGTGTTGTCGGTGTGTGTGTGTGTTGTCGGTTTGTGTGTGTGTGTGTGTGTTGTCGGTGTGTGTGTGTGTGTGCGTTGTGTGTGTGTGTGTTGTCGGTGTGTGTGTGTGTGTTGTTGGTGTGTGTGTGTGTGTGTTGTGTGTGTGTGTGTTGTCGGTGTGTGTGTGTGTGTGTTGTCGGTGTGTGTGTGTGTTGTCGGTTTGTGTGTGTGTGTGTGTGTTGTCGGTGTGTGTGTGTGTGTTGTCGGTGTGTGTGTGTGTTGTCGGTGTGTGTGTGTGTGTTGTGTGTGTGTGTCGGTGTGTGTGTGTTGTCGGTGTGTGTGTGTGTGTGTGTGTTGTCGGTGTGTGTGTGTGTGTGTTGTCAGTGTGTGTGTGTGTGTGTTGTCGGTGTGTGTGTGTTTATGTGTTGTCAGTGTGTGTGTGTGTGTGTTGTCGGTGTGTGTGTGTGTGTGTTGTCGGTTTGTGTGTGTGTGTGTGTGTTGTCGGTGTGTGTGTGTTGTCGGTGTGTGTGTGTTGTCGGTGTGTGTGTGTTGTGTGTGTGTGTCGGTGTGTGTGTGTTGTCGGTGTGTGTGTGTGTGTGTGTTGTCGGTGTGTGTGTGTGTGTGTTGTCGGTGTGTGTGTGTGTGTGTGTGTTGTCAGTGTGTGTGTGTGTGTGTTGTCGGTGTGTGTGTGTGTGTTGTCGGTGTGTGTGTGTGTGTTGTCGGTGTGTATGTGTGTGTGTTGTCAGTGTGTGTGTGTGTGTGTGTTGTCGGTGTGTGTGTGTCGGTGTGTGTGTGTTGTCGGTGTGTGTGTGTGTGTGTGTTGTCGGTGTGTGTGTGTGTGTGTTGTCGGTGTGTGTGTGTGTGTGTTGTCAGTGTGTGTGTGTGTGTGTGTTGTCGGTGTGTGTGTGTGTGTGTTGTTGGTGTGTGTGTGTGTGTGTGTTGTCGGTGTGTGTGTGTGTGTGTTGTCGGTGTGTGTGTGTGTGTGTGTGTGTGTGTTGTCGGTGTGTGTGTGTGTTGTCGGTGTGTATGTGTGTGTGTTGTCAGTGTGTGTGTGTGTGTGTGTTGTCGGTGTGTGTGTGTTTATGTTTTGTCAGTGTGTGTGTGTGTGTTGTCGGTGTGTGTGTGTGTGTTGTCGGTGTGTGTGTGTGTTGTCGGTGTGTGTGTGTGTGTTGTCGGTGTGTGTGTGTGTTGTCGGTTTGTGTGTGTGTGTGTGTGTTGTCGGTGTGTGTGTGTGTGTTGTCGGAGTGTGTGTGTGTTGTTGGTGTGTGTGTGTGTGTTGTGTGTGTGTGTCGGTGTGTGTGTGTTGTTGGTGTGTGTGTGTGTGTGTTGTCGGTGTGTGTGTGTGTGTTGTCGGTGTGTGTGTGTGTGTGTGTGTTGTCGGTGTGTGTGTGTGTGTGTGTGTGTGTGTGTGTGTGTTGTCGGTGTGTGTGTGTGTGTGTTGTCGGTGTGTGTGTGTGTGTTGTCGGTGTGTGTGTGTGTTGTCGGTCTGTGTTTGTGTGTGTGTTGTCAGTGTGTGTGTGTGTGTGTCTTGTCGGTGTGTGTGTGTGTGTTGTCGGTGTGTGTGTGTGTGTGTGTTGTCGGTGTGTATGTGTGTGTGTGGTCAGTGTGTGTGTGTGTGTGTGTTGTCAGTGTGTGTGTGTTTATGTGTTGTCGGTGTGTGTGTGTGTTGTCGGTGTGTGTGTGTGTTGTCGGTGTGTGTGTGTGTGTGTTGTCGGTGTGTGTGTGTGTGTGTGTGTTGTCGGTGTGTGTGTGTTGTCGGTGTGTGTGTGTTGTCGGTGTGTGTGTGTGTGTGTTGTCGGTGTGTGTGTGTGTGTGTTGTCGGTGTGTGTGTGTGTGTTGTGTGTGTGTGTGTTGTCGGTGTGTGTGTGTGTGTTGTCGATGTGTGTGTGTGTGTGTTGTCGGTGTGTGTGTGTGTTGTGTGTGTGTGTGTTGTCGGTGTGTGTGTGTGTGTTGTTGGTGTGTGTGTGTGTGTGTTGTGTGTGTGTGTGTTGTCGGTGTGTGTGTGTGTGTGTTGTCGGTGTGTGTGTGTGTGTGTTGTCGGTGTGTGTGTGTGTGTTGTCGGTGTGTGTGTGTGTGTGTGTTGTCGGTGTGTGTGTGTGTTGTCGGTGTGTGTGTGTGTGTGTTGTCGGTGTGTGTGTGTGTGTTGTCGGTGTGTGTGTGTGTGTTGTCGATGTGTGTGTGTGTGTGTTGTCGGTGTGTGTGTGTGTGCGTTGTGTGTGTGTGTGTTGTCGGTGTGTGTGTGTGTGTTGTTGGTGTGTGTGTGTGTGTGTTGTGTGTGTGTGTGTTGTCGGTGTGTGTGTGTGTGTTGTCGGTTTGTGTGTGTGTGTGTGTGTTGTCGGTGTGTGTGTGTGTGTTGTCGGTGTGTGTGTGTGTGTTGTCGGTGTGTGTGTGTGTGTTGTGTGTGTGTGTGTTGTCGGTGTGTGTGTGTGTGTTGTCGATGTGTGTGTGTGTGTGTTGTCGGTGTGTGTGTGTGTGTGTTGTGTGTGTGTGTGTTGTCGGTGTGTGTGAGTGTGTTGTTGGTGTGTGTGTGTGTTGTGTGTGTGTGTGTTGTCGGTGTGTGTGTTTGTGTGTTGTCGGTGTGTGTGTGTGTGTGTTGTCGGTGTGTGTGTGTGTGTGTGTTGTCGGTGTGTGTGTGTGTTGTCGGTGTGTGTGTGTGTGTGTGTTGTCGGTGTCTGTGTGTGTGTTGTCGGTGTGTGTGTGTGTGTTGTCGATGTGTGTGTGTGTTGTCGGTGTGTGTGTGTGCGTTGTGTGTGTGTGTGTTGTCGGTGTGTGTGTGTGTGTTGTTGGTGTGTGTGTGTGTGTGTTGTGTGTGTGTGTGTTGTCGGTGTGTGTGTGTGTGTGTTGTCGGTGTGTGTGTGTGTGTGTTGTCGGTGTGTGTGTGTGTTGTCGGTGTGTGTGTGTGTGTGTGTGTTGTCGGTGTGTGTGTGTGTTGTCGGTGTGTGTGTGTGTGTGTTGTCGGTGTCTGTGTGTGTGTTGTCGGTGTGTGTGGGTGTTGTCGGTGTGTGTGTGTGTGTGTTGTCGGTGTGTGTGTGTGTGTGTGTTGTCGGTGTGTGTGTGTGTTGTCGGTGTGTGTGTGTGTGTGTTGTCGGTGTGTGTGTGTGTGTGATTGTTGTCGGTGTGTGTGTGTTGTCGGTGTGTGTGTGTGTGTTGTCGGTGTGTGTGTGTGTGTGTTGTCGGTGTGTGTGTGTGTGTGTTGTCGGTGTGTGTGTGTTGTGTGTGTGTGTGTTGTCGGTGTGTGTGTGTGTGTTGTCGATGTGTGTGTGTGTGTGTTGTCGGTGTGTGTGTGTGTTGTGTGTGTGTGTGTTGTCGGTGTGTGTGTGTGTGTTGTTGGTGTGTGTGTGTGTGTGTTGTGTGTGTGTGTGTTGTCGGTGTGTGTGTGTGTGTGTTGTCGGTGTGTGTGTGTGTGTGTTGTCGGTGTGTGTGTGTGTGTGTGTTGTCGGTGTGTGTGTGTGTGTGTGTTGTCGGTGTGTGTGTGTGTTGTCGGTGTGTGTGTGTGTGTGTTGTCGGTGTCTGTGTGTGTGTTGTCGGTGTGTGTGTGTGTGTTGTCGATGTGTGTGTGTGTGTGTTGTCGGTGTGTGTGTGTGTGCGTTGTGTGTGTGTGTGTTGTCGGTGTGTGTGTGTGTGTTGTTGGTGTGTGTGTGTGTGTGTTGTGTGTGTGTGTGTTGTCGGTGTGTGTGTGTGTGTGTTGTCGGTGTGTGTGTGTGTTGTCGGTTTGTGTGTGTGTGTGTGTGTTGTCGGTGTGTGTGTGTGTGTGCGTTGTGTGTGTGTGTGTTGTCGGTGTGTGTGTGTGTGTTGTTGGTGTGTGTGTGTGTGTGTGTTGTGTGTGTGTGTGTTGTCGGTGTGTGTGTGTGTGTGTTGTCGGTGTGTGTGTGTGTGTGTTGTCGGTTTGTGTGTGTGTGTGTGTGTTGTCGGTGTGTGTGTGTGTGTTGTCGGTGTGTGTGTGTGTTGTCGGTGTGTGTGTGTGTGTTGTGTGTGTGTGTCGGTGTGTGTGTGTTGTCGGTGTGTGTGTGTGTGTGTGTGTTGTCGGTGTGTGTGTGTGTGTGTTGTCAGTGTGTGTGTGTGTGTGTTGTCGGTGTGTGTGTGTTTATGTGTTGTCAGTGTGTGTGTGTGTGTGTTGTCGGTGTGTGTGTGTGTGTGTTGTCGGTTTGTGTGTGTGTGTGTGTGTTGTCGGTGTGTGTGTGTTGTCGGTGTGTGTGTGTTGTCGGTGTGTGTGTGTTGTGTGTGTGTGTCGGTGTGTGTGTGTTGTCGGTGTGTGTGTGTGTGTTGTCGGTGTGTGTGTGTGTGTGTTGTCGGTGTGTGTGTGTGTGTGTGTGTTGTCAGTGTGTGTGTGTGTGTGTTGTCGGTGTGTGTGTGTGTGTTGTCGGTGTGTGTGTGTGTGTTGTCGGTGTGTATGTGTGTGTGTTGTCAGTGTGTGTGTGTGTGTGTGTTGTCGGTGTGTGTGTGTCGGTGTGTGTGTGTTGTCGGTGTGTGTGTGTGTGTGTGTTGTCGGTGTGTGTGTGTGTGTGTTGTCGGTGTGTGTGTGTGTGTGTTGTCAGTGTGTGTGTGTGTGTGTGTTGTCGGTGTGTGTGTGTGTGTGTTGTTGGTGTGTGTGTGTGTGTGTGTTGTCGGTGTGTGTGTGTGTGTGTTGTCGGTGTGTGTGTGTGTGTGTGTGTGTGTGTTGTCGGTGTGTGTGTTGTCGGTGTGTGTGTGTGTTGTCGGTGTGTGTGTGTGTGTGTGTGTTGTCGGTGTGTGTGTGTGTGTTGTCGGTGTGTGTGTGTGTGTTGTCGGTGTGTGTTTGTGTGTTGTCGGTGTGTATGTGTGTGTGTTGTCGGTGTGTGTGTGTTTATGTGTTGTCGATGTGTGTGTGTGTGTTGTCGGTGTGTGTGTGTGTGTGTGTTGTCGGTGTGTGTGTGTGCTATCGGTGTGTGTGTGTTGTCGGTGTGTGTGTGTGTGTTGTGTGTGTGTTTCGGTGTGTGTGTGTTGTCGGTGTGTGTGTGTGTGTGTGTGTTGTCGGTGTGTGTGTGTGTGTTGTCGGTGTGTGTGTGTGTGTGTTGTCGGTGTGTGTGTGTGTGTGTGTGTGTGTGTGTGTTGTCGGTGTGTGTGTGTGTGTGTTGTCGGTGTGTGTGTGTGTGTTGTCGGTGTGTGTGTGTGTGTTGTCGGTGTGTATGTGTGTGTGTTGTCAGTGTGTGTGTGTGTGTGTGTTGTCGGTGTGTGTGTGTGTGTTGTCGGTGTGTGTGTGTGTGTTGTCGGTGTGTATGTGTGTGTGTTGTCAGTGTGTGTGTGTGTGTGTGTGTTGTCAGTGTGTGTGTGTTTATGTGTTGTCGGTGTGTGTGTGTGTTGTCGGTGTGTGTGTGTGTTGTCGGTGTGTGTGTGTGTGTTGTCGGTGTGTGTGTGTGTCTGTGTGTTGTCGGTGTGTGTGTGTGTGTTGTCGGTGTGTGTGTGTGTTGTCGGTGTGTGTGTGTGTGTTGTCGGTGTGTATGTGTGTGTGTTGTCAGTGTGTGTGTGTGTGTTTTGTCGGTGTGTGTGTGTTTATGTGTTGTCGATGTGTGTGTGTGTGTGTTGTCGGTGTGTGTGTGTGTGTGTGTTGTCGGTGTGTGTGTGTGTTGTCGGTGTGTGTGTGTGTTGTCGGTGTGTGTGTGTGTGTGTTGTCGGTTTGTGTGTGTGTGTGTGTGTTGTCGGTGTGTGTGTGTTGTCGGTGTGTGTGTGTTGTCGGTGTGTGTGTGTTGTGTGTGTGTGTCGGTGTGTGTGTGTTGTCGGTGTGTGTGTGTGTGTGTGTTGTCGGTGTGTGTGTGTGTGTGTTGTCGGTGTGTGTGTGTGTGTGTGTGTTGTCAGTGTGTGTGTGTGTGTGTTGTCGGTGTGTGTGTGTGTGTTGTCGGTGTGTGTGTGTGTGTTGTCGGTGTGTATGTGTGTGTGTTGTCAGTGTGTGTGTGTGTGTGTGTTGTTGGTGTGTGTGTGTCGGTGTGTGTGTGTTGTCGGTGTGTGTGTGTGTGTGTTGTCGGTGTGTGTGTGTGTGTGTTGTTGGTGTGTGTGTGTGTGTGTGTTGTCGGTGTGTGTGTGTGTTGTCGGTGTGTGTGTGTGTGTGTGTGTGTGTGTTGTCGGTGTGTGTGTGTGTTGTCGGTGTGTGTGTGTGTTGTCGGTGTGTGTGTGTGTGTGTTGTCGGTGTGTGTGTGTGTGTTGTCGGTGTGTGTGTGTGTGTTGTCGGTGTGTGTGTGTGTGTTGTCGGTGTGTGTGTGTGTGTGTGTTGTCGGTGTGTATGTGTGTGTGTTGCCAGTGTGTGTGTGTGTGTGTGTGTTGTCAGTGTGTGTGTGTTTATGTGTTGTCGGTGTGTGTGTGTGTTGTCGGTGTGTGTGTGTGTTGTCGGTGTGTGTGTGTGTGTGTGTTGTCGGTGTGTGTGTGTGTCTGTGTGTTGTCGGTGTGTGTGTGTGTGTTGTCGGTGTGTGTGTGTGTGTTGTCGGTGTGTGTGTGTGTGTTGTCGGTGTGTATGTGTGTGTGTTGTCAGTGTGTGTGTGTGTGTGTTGTCGGTGTGTGTGTGTTTATGTGTTGTCGATGTGTGTGTGTGTGTGTTGTCGGTGTGTGTGTGTGTGTGTGTTGTCGGTGTGTGTGTGTGTTGTCGGTGTGTGTGTGTGTTGTCGGTGTGTGTGTGTGTGTGTTGTCGGTTTGTGTGTGTGTGTGTGTGTTGTCGGTGTGTGTGTGTTGTCGGTGTGTGTGTGTTGTCGGTGTGTGTGTGTTGTGTGTGTGTGTCGGTGTGTGTGTGTTGTCGGTGTGTGTGTGTGTGTGTGTTGTCGGTGTGTGTGTGTGTGTGTTGTCGGTGTGTGTGTGTGTGTGTGTGTTGTCAGTGTGTGTGTGTGTGTGTTGTCGGTGTGTGTGTGTGTGTTGTCGGTGTGTGTGTGTGTGTGTTGTCGGTGTGTATGTGTGTGTGTTGTCAGTGTGTGTGTGTGTGTGTGTTGTCGGTGTGTGTGTGTCGGTGTGTGTGTGTTGTCGGTGTGTGTGTGTGTGTGTGTTGTCGGTGTGTGTGTGTGTGTGTTGTCGGTGTGTGTGTGTGTGTGTTGTCAGTGTGTGTGTGTGTGTGTGTTGTCGGTGTGTGTGTGTGTGTGTTGTTGGTGTGTGTGTGTGTGTGTGTTGTCGGTGTGTGTGTGTGTGTGTTGTCGGTGTGTGTGTGTGTGTGTGTGTGTGTGTTGTCGGTGTGTGTGTGTGTTGTCGGTGTGTGTGTGTGTTGTCGGTGTGTGTGTGTGTGTGTGTGTTGTCGGTGTGTGTGTGTGTGTTGTCGGTGTGTGTGTGTGTGTTGTCGGTGTGTGTTTGTGTGTTGTCGGTGTGTATGTGTGTGTGTTGTCGGTGTGTGTGTGTTTATGTGTTGTCGATGTGTGTGTGTGTGTGTTGTCGGTGTGTGTGTGTGTGTGTGTTGTCGGTGTGTGTGTGTGTTATCGGTGTGTGTGTGTTGTCGGTGTGTGTGTGTGTGTGTTGTCGGTTTGTGTGTGTGTGTGTGTGTTGTCGGTGTGTGTGTGTGTGTTGTCGGTGTGTGTGTGTGTGTGTTGTCGGTGTGTGTGTGTTGTGTGTGTGTTGTCAGTGTGTGTGTGTGTGTTGTCGGTGTGTGTGTGTGTGTGTTGTCGGTGTGTGTGTGTTGTGTGTGTGTGTCGGTGTGTGTGTGTTGTCGGTGTGTGTGTGTGTGTGTGTGTTGTCGGTGTGTGTGTGTGTGTGTTGTCGGTGTGTGTGTGTGTGTGTGTGTTGTCGGTGTGTGTGTGTGTGTGTTGTCGGTGTGTGTGTGTGTGTGTGTTGTCAGTGTGTGTGTGTGTGTGTGTTGTCGTTGTGTGTGTGTGTGTGTGTTGTCGGTGTGTGTGTGTGTGTTGTCGGTGTGTGTGTGTGTGTGTTGTAGGTGTGTGTGTGTTGTATGTGTGTGTCGGTGTGTGTGTGTTGTCGGTGTGTGTGTGTGTGTGTGTGTTGTGTGTGTGTTGTCAGTGTGTGTGTGTGTGTTGTCGGTGTGTGTGTGTGTGTGTTGTCGGTGTGTGTGTGTTGTGTGTGTGTGTCGGTGTGTGTGTGTTGTCGGTGTGTGTGTGTGTGTGTGTGTTGTCGGTGTGTGTGTGTGTGTGTTGTCGGTGTGTGTGTGTTGTCGGTGTGTGTGTGTGTGTGTTGTCGGTGTGTGTGTGTGTGTGTTGTCGGTTTGTGTGTGTGTGTGTGTGTTGTCGGTGTGTGTGTGTGTGTTGTCGGTGTGTGTGTGTGTGTGTTGTAGGTGTGTGTGTGTTGTATGTGTGTGTCGGTGTGTGTGTGTTGTCGGTGTGTGTGTGTGTGTGTGTGTTGTGTGTGTGTTGTCAGTGTGTGTGTGTGTGTTGTCGGTGTGTGTGTGTGTGTGTTGTCGGTGTGTGTGTGTTGTGTGTGTGTGTCGGTGTGTGTGTGTTGTCGGTGTGTGTGTGTGTGTGTGTGTTGTCGGTGTGTGTGTGTGTGTGTTGTCGGTGTGTGTGTGTGTGTGTGTGTTGTCAGTGTGTGTGTGTGTGTGTTGTCGGTGTGTGTGTGTGTGTGTGTTGTCAGTGTGTGTGTGTGTGTGTGTTGTCGTTGTGTGTGTGTGTGTGTTGTCGGTGTGTGTGTGTGTGTGTGTTGTCGGTGTGTGTGTGTGTGTGTTGTCGGTGTTTGTGTGTGTGTGTTGTCGGTGTGTGTGTGTGTGTGTTGTCGGTGTGTGTGTGTGTGTGTGTGTGTGTGTGTTGTCGGTGTGTGTGTGTGTGTGTTGTCGGTGTGTGTGTGTGTGTGTGTGTGTGTGTGTGTGTGTGTTGTCGGTGTGTGTGTGTGTGTGTTGTCGGTGTGTGTGTGTGTGTTGTCGGTGTTTGTGTGTGTGTGTTGTCGGTGTGTGTGTGTGTGTGTGTGTGTGTGTGTGTGTGTGTGTAGGTGTTGTCGGTGTGTGTGTGTGTGTTGTCGGTGTGTGTGTGTGTTGTCGGTGTGTATGTGTGTGTGTTGTCAGTGTGTGTGTGTGTGTGTTGTCGGTGTGTGTGTGTTTATGTGTTGTCAGTGTGTGTGTGTGTGTTGTCGGTGTGTGTGTGTGTGTTGTCGGTGTGTGTGTGTGTTGTCGGTGTGTGTGTGTGTGTTGTCGGTGTGTGTGTGTGTGTGTTGTCGGTTTGTGTGTGTGTGTGTGTGTTGTCGGAGTGTGTGTGTGTTGTCGGTGTGTGTGTGTGTGTTGTGTGTGTGTGTCGGTGTGTGTGTGTTGTCGGTGTGTGTGTGTGTGTGTGTGTTGTCGGTGTGTGTGTGTGTGTGTTGTCGGTGTGTGTGTGTGTGTGTTGTCGGTGTGTGTGTGTGTGTTGTCGGTGTGTGTGTGTGTGTTGTCGGTGTGTATGTGTGTGTGTTGTCAGTGTGTGTGTGTGTGTGTCTTGTCGGTGTGTGTGTGTGTGTTGTCGGTGTGTGTGTGTGTGTGTGTTGTCGGTGTGTATGTGTGTGTGTTGTCAGTGTGTGTGTGTGTGTGTGTTGTCAGTGTGTGTGTGTTTATGTGTTGTCGGTGTGTGTGTGTGTTGTCGGTGAGTGTGTGTGTTGTCGGTGTGTGTGTGTGTGTGTTGTCGGTGTGTGTGTGTGTGTGATTGTTGTCGGTGTGTGTGTGTTGTTGGTGTGTGTGTGTGTGTTGTCGGTGTGTGTGTGTGTGTGTTGTCGGTGTGTGTGTGTGTGTGTTGTCGGTGTGTGTGTGTGTGTTGTGTGTGTGTGTGTTGTCGGTGTGTGTGTGTGTGTTGTCGATGTGTGTGTGTGTGTGTTGTCGGTGTGTGTGTGTGTTGTGTGTGTGTGTGTTGTCGGTGTGTGTGTGTGTGTTGTTGGTGTGTGTGTGTGTGTGTTGTGTGTGTGTGTGTTGTCGGTGTGTGTGTGTGTGTGTTGTCGGTGTGTGTGTGTGTGTGTTGTCGGTGTGTGTGTGTGTGTGTTGTCGGTGTGTGTGTGTGTGTGTGTTGTCGGTGTGTGTGTGTGTTGTCGGTGTGTGTGTGTGTGTGTTGTCGGTGTCTGTGTGTGTGTTGTCGGTGTGTGTGTGTGTGTTGTCGATGTGTGTGTGTGTGTGTTGTCGGTGTGTGTGTGTGTGCGTTGTGTGTGTGTGTGTTGTCGGTGTGTGTGTGTGTGTTGTTGGTGTGTGTGTGTGTGTGTTGTGTGTGTGTGTGTTGTCGGTGTGTGTGTGTGTGTGTTGTCGGTGTGTGTGTGTGTGTGTGTTGTCGGTTTGTGTGTGTGTGTGTGTGTTGTCGGTGTGTGTGTGTGTGTGCGTTGTGTGTGTGTGTGTTGTCGGTGTGTGTGTGTGTGTTGTTGGTGTGTGTGTGTGTGTGTTGTGTGTGTGTGTGTTGTCGGTGTGTGTGTGTGTGTGTTGTCGGTGTGTGTGTGTGTGTGTGTTGTCGGTTTGTGTGTGTGTGTGTGTGTTGTCGGTGTGTGTGTGTGTGTTGTCGGTGTGTGTGTGTGTTGTCGGTGTGTGTGTGTTGTGTGTGTGTGTCGGTGTGTGTGTGTTGTCGGTGTGTGTGTGTGTGTGTGTGTTGTCGGTGTGTGTGTGTGTGTGTTGTCAGTGTGTGTGTGTGTGTGTTGTCGGTGTGTGTGTGTTTATGTGTTGTCAGTGTGTGTGTGTGTGTGTTGTCGGTGTGTGTGTGTGTGTTGTCGGTGTGTGTGTGTTGTCGGTGTGTGTGTGTGTGTTGTCGGTGTGTGTGTGTGTGTGTTGTCGGTTTGTGTGTGTGTGTGTGTGTTGTCGGTGTGTGTGTGTGTGTTGTCGGTGTGTGTGTGTGTTGTCGGTGTGTGTGTGTGTGTTGTGTGTGTGTGTCGGTGTGTGTGTGTTGTCGGTGTGTGTGTGTGTGTTGTCGGTGTGTGTGTGTTGTCAGTGTGTGTGTGTGTGTGTGTTGTCGGTGTGTGTGTGTGTGTGTGTGTGTGTGTGTGTGTGTTGTCGGTGTGTGTGTGTGTGTGTTGTCGGTGTGTGTGTGTGTGTTGTCGGTGTGTGTGTGTGTGTTGTCGGTGTGTATGTGTGTGTGTTGTCAGTGTGTGTGTGTGTGTGTGTTGTCGGTGTGTGTGTGTGTGTTGTCGGTGTGTATGTGTGTGTGTTGTCAGTGTGTGTGTGTGTGTGTGTTGTCAGTGTGTGTGTGTTTATGTGTTGTCGGTGTGTGTGTGTGTGTGTTGTCGGTGTGTGTGTGTGTGTGTGTTGTCGGTGTGTGTGTGTGTTGTCGGTGTGTGTGTGTGTGTTGTCGGTGTGTGTGTGTGTGTGTTGTCGGTTTGTGTGTGTGTGTGTGTGTTGTCGGTGTGTGTGTGTGTGTTGTCGGTGTGTGTGTGTGTTGTCGGTGTGTGTGTGTGTGTTGTGTGTGTGTGTTGTCGGTGTGTGTGTGTGTGTGTGTGTTGTCGGTGTGTGTGTGTTGTCGGTGTGTGTGTGTGTGTTGTCGGTGTGTGTGTGTGTGTGTTGTCGGTGTGTGTGTGTGTGTGTGTGTTGTCGGTGTGTGTGTGTGTGTTGTGTGTGTGTGTGTTGTCGGTGTGTGTGTGTGTGTTGTCGATGTGTGTGTGTGTGTGTTGTCGGTGTGTGTGTGTGTGTGTTGTGTGTGTGTGTGTTGTCGGTGTGTGTGTGTGTGTTGTTGGTGTGTGTGTGTGTGTGTTGTGTGTGTGTGTGTTGTCGGTGTGTGTGTTTGTGTGTTGTCGGTGTGTGTGTGTGTGTGTTGTCGGTGTGTGTGTGTGTGTGTTGTCGGTGTGTGTGTTTGTGTGTGTTGTCGGTGTGTGTGTGTGTTGTCGGTGTGTGTGTGTGTGTGTGTTGTCGGTGTCTGTGTGTGTGTTGTCGGTGTGTGTGTGTGTGTTGTCGATGTGTGTGTGTGTGTGTGTTGTCGGTGTGTGTGTGTGCGTTGTGTGTGTGTGTGTTGTCGGTGTGTGTGTGTGTGTTGTTGGTGTGTGTGTGTGTGTTGTGTGTGTGTGTGTTGTCGGTGTGTGTGTGTGTGTGTTGTCGGTGTGTGTGTGTGTGTGTTGTCGGTGTGTGTGTGTGTGTTGTCGGTGTGTGTGTGTGTGTGTGTTGTCGGTGTGTGTGTGTGTTGTCGGTGTGTGTGTGTGTGTGTTGTCGGTGTCTGTGTGTGTGTTGTCGGTGTGTGTGTGTGTTGTCGGTGTGTGTGTGTGTGTGTTGTCGGTGTGTGTGTGTGTGTGTGTTGTCGGTGTGTGTGTGTGTTGTCGGTGTGTGTGTGTGTGTGTTGTGTGTGTGTGTGTGTGTTGTCGGTGTGTGTGTGTTGTCAGTGTGTGTGTGTGTGTGTTGTCGATGTGTGTGTGTGTGTGTTGTCGGTGTGTGTGTGTGTGTGTTGTCGGTGTGTGTGTGTGTGTGTGTGTGTTGCCGGTGTGTGTGTGTTGTCGGTGTGTGTGTGTGTGTTGTCGGTGTGTATGTGTGTGTGTTGTCAGTGTGTGTGTGTGTGTGTGTTGTCGGTGTGTGTGTGTGTGTGTTTTCGGTGTGTGTGTGTGTGTGTGTGTGTGTGTGTGTGTGTGTTGTCGGTGTGTGTGTGTGTTGTCGGTGTGTGTGTGTGTTGTCGGTGTGTGTGTGTGTGTGTGTGTTGTCGGTGTGTGTGTGTGTGTTGTCGGTGTGTGTGTGTGTGTTGTCGGTGTGTGTTTGTGTGTTGTCGGTGTGTATGTGTGTGTGTTGTCAGTGTGTGTGTGTGTGTGTTGTCGGTGTGTGTGTGTTTATGTGTTGTCGATGTGTGTGTGTGTGTGTTGTCGGTGTGTGTGTGTGTGTGTTGTCGGTGTGTGTGTGTGTTATCGGTGTGTGTGTGTGTGTTGTCGGTGTGTGTGTGTGTTGTCGGTTTGTGTGTGTGTGTGTGTGTTGTCGGTGTGTGTGTGTGTGTTGTCGGTGTGTGTGTGTGTGTGTTGTCGGTGTGTGTGTGTTGTGTGTGTGTGTCGGTGTGTGTGTGTTGTCGGTGTGTGTGTGTGTGTGTGTGTTGTCGGTGTGTGTGTGTGTGTGTTGTCGGTGTGTGTGTGTTGTGTGTGTGTTGTCAGTGTGTGTGTGTGTGTTGTCGGTGTGTGTGTGTGTGTGTTGTCGGTGTGTGTGTGTTGTGTGTGTGTGTCGGTGTGTGTGTGTTGTCGGTGTGTGTGTGTGTGTGTGTGTTGTCGGTGTGTGTGTGTGTGTGTTGTCGGTGTGTGTGTGTGTGTGTTGTCAGTGTGTGTGTGTGTGTGTTGTCGGTGTGTGTGTGTGTGTGTGTGTTGTCAGTGTGTGTGTGTGTGTGTGTTGTCGTTGTGTGTGTGTGTGTGTTGTCGGTGTGTGTGTGTGTGTGTTGTCGGTGTGTGTGTGTGTGTGTGTTGTCGGTGTTTGTGTGTGTGTGTTGTCGGTGTGTGTGTGTGTGTGTTGTCGGTGTGTGTGTGTGTGTGTGTGTGTGTGTGTTGTCGGTGTGTGTGTGTGTGTGTTGTCGGTGTGTGTGTGTGTGTGTGTGTGTGTGTGTGTTGTCGGTGTGTGCTTGTGTGTTGTCGGTGTGTGTGTGTGTGTTGTCGGTGTTTGTGTGTGTGTGTTGTCGGTGTGTGTGTGTGTGTGTGTGTGTGTGTGTTGTCGGTGTGTGTGTGTAGGTGTTGTCGGTGTGTGTGTGTGTGTTGTCGGTGTGTGTGTGTGTTGTCGGTGTGTATGTGTGTGTGTTGTCAGTGTGTGTGTGTGTGTGTTGTCGGTGTGTGTGTGTTTATGTGTTGTCAGTGTGTGTGTGTGTGTGTTGTCAGTGTGTGTGTGTGTGTGTTGTCGGTGTGTGTGTGTTTATGTGTTGTCAGTGTGTGTGTGTGTGTTGTCGGTGTGTGTGTGTGTGTTGTCGGTGTGTGTGTGTTGTCGGTGTGTGTGTGTGTGTTGTCGGTGTGTGTGTGTGTGTGTTGTCGGTTTGTGTGTGTGTGTGTGTGTTGTCGGTGTGTGTGTGTGTGTTGTCGGAGTGTGTGTGTGTTGTCGGTGTGTGTGTGTGTGTTGTGTGTGTGTGTCGGTGTGTGTGTGTTGTCGGTGTGTGTGTGTGTGTGTGTGTTGTTGGTGTGTGTGTGTGTTGTCGGTGTGTGTGTGTGTGTGTTGTCGGTGTGTGTGTGTGTGTGTGTGTGTGTTGTCGGTGTGTGTGTGTGTGTGTTGTCGGTGTGTGTGTGTGTGTTGTCGGTGTGTGTGTGTGTGTTGTCGGTGTGTATGTGTGTGTGTTGTCAGTGTGTGTGTGTGTGTGTCTTGTCGGTGTGTGTGTGTGTGTTGTCGGTGTGTGTGTGTGTGTGTGTTGTCGGTGTGTATGTGTGTGTGTTGTCAGTGTGTGTGTGTGTGTGTGTTGTCAGTGTGTGTGTGTTTATGTGTTGTCGGTGTGTGTGTGTGTTGTCGGTGTGTGTGTGTGTTGTCGGTGTGTGTGTGTGTGTGTTGTCGGTGTGTGTGTGTGTGTGTGTGTGTGTTGTCGGTGTGTGTGTGTTGTCGGTGTGTGTGTGTGTGTTGTCGGTGTGTGTGTGTGTGTGTTGTCGGTGTGTGTGTGTGTGTGTTGTCGGTGTGTGTGTGTGTGTTGTGTGTGTGTGTGTTGTCGGTGTGTGTGTGTGTGTTGTCGATGTGTGTGTGTGTGTGTGTGTTGTCGGTGTGTGTGTGTGTTGTGTGTGTGTGTGTTGTCGGTGTGTGTGTGTGTGTTGTTGGTGTGTGTGTGTGTGTGTTGTGTGTGTGTGTGTTGTCGGTGTGTGTGTGTGTGTGTTGTCGGTGTGTGTGTGTGTGTGTTGTCGGTGTGTGTGTGTGTGTGTGTTGTCGGTGTGTGTGTGTGTTGTCGGTGTGTGTGTGTGTGTGTTGTCGGTGTGTGTGTGTGTGTTGTCGGTGTGTGTGTGTGTGTTGTCGATGTGTGTGTGTGTGTTGTCGGTGTGTGTGTGTGTGCGTTGTGTGTGTGTGTGTTGTCGGTGTGTGTGTGTGTGTTGTTGGTGTGTGTGTGTGTGTGTTGTGTGTGTGTGTGTTGTCGGTGTGTGTGTGTGTGTGTTGTCGGTGTGTGTGTGTGTTGTCGGTTTGTGTGTGTGTGTGTGTGTTGTCGGTGTGTGTGTGTGTGTGTGTTGTCGGTGTGTGTGTGTGTTATCGGTGTGTGTGTGTGTGTTGTCGGTGTGTGTGTGTGTGTGTTGTCGGTTTGTGTGTGTGTGTGTGTGTTGTCGGTGTGTGTGTGTGTGTTGTCGGTGTGTGTGTGTGTGTGTTGTCGGTGTGTGTGTGTTGTGTGTGTGTGTCGGTGTGTGTGTGTTGTCGGTGTGTGTGTGTGTGTTGTCGGTGTGTGTGTGTGTGTGTTGTCGGTGTGTGTGTGTTGTGTGTGTGTTGTCAGTGTGTGTGTGTGTGTTGTCGGTGTGTGTGTGTGTGTGTTGTCGGTGTGTGTGTGTTGTGTGTGTGTGTCGGTGTGTGTGTGTTGTCGGTGTGTGTGTGTGTGTGTGTGTTGTCGGTGTGTGTGTGTGTGTGTTGTCGGTGTGTGTGTGTGTGTGTGTGTTGTCAGTGTGTGTGTGTTGTCGGTGTGTGTGTGTGTGTGTGTGTGTTGTCAGTGTGTGTGTGTGTGTGTGTTGTCGTTGTGTGTGTGTGTGTGTTGTCGGTGTGTGTGTGTGTGTGTGTTGTCGGTGTGTGTGTGTGTGTGTGTGTTGTCGGTGTTTGTGTGTGTGTGTTGTCGGTGTGTGTGTGTGTGTGTTGTCGGTGTGTGTGTGTGTGTGTGTGTGTGTGTGTGTGTGTGTTGTCGGTGTGTGTGTGTGTGTGTTGTCGGTGTGTGTGTGTGTGTGTGTGTGTGTGTGTGTGTGTGTTGTCGGTGTGTGTGTGTGTGTTGTCGGTGTGTGTGTGTGTGTTGTCGGTGTTTGTGTGTGTGTGTTGTCGGTGTGTGTGTGTGTGTGTGTGTGTGTGTGTGTGTTGTCGGTGTGTGTGTGTAGGTGTTGTCGGTGTGTGTGTGTGTGTTGTCGGTGTGTGTGTGTGTTGTCGGTGTGTATGTGTGTGTGTTGTCAGTGTGTGTGTGTGTGTGTTGTCGGTGTGTGTGTGTTTATGTGTTGTCAGTGTGTGTGTGTGTGTTGTCGGTGTGTGTGTGTGTGTTGTCGGTGTGTGTGTGTGTTGTCGGTGTGTGTGTGTGTGTTGTCGGTGTGTGTGTGTGTTGTCGGTTTGTGTGTGTGTGTGTGTGTTGTCGGTGTGTGTGTGTGTGTTGTCGGAGTGTGTGTGTGTTGTCGGTGTGTGTGTGTGTGTTGTGTGTGTGTGTCGGTGTGTGTGTGTTGTTGGTGTGTGTGTGTGTGTGTTGTCGGTGTGTGTGTGTGTGTTGTCGGTGTGTGTGTGTGTGTGTTGTCGGTGTGTGTGTGTGTGTGTGTGTGTGTGTGTTGTCGGTGTGTGTGTGTGTGTGTTGTCGGTGTGTGTGTGTGTGTTGTCGGTGTGTGTGTGTGTTGTCGGTCTGTGTTTGTGTGTGTGTTGTCAGTGTGTGTGTGTGTGTGTCTTGTCGGTGTGTGTGTGTGTGTTGTCGGTGTGTGTGTGTGTGTGTGTTGTCGGTGTGTATGTGTGTGTGTTGTCAGTGTGTGTGTGTGTGTGTGTTGTCAGTGTGTGTGTGTTTATGTGTTGTCGGTGTGTGTGTGTGTTGTCGGTGTGTGTGTGTGTTGTCGGTGTGTGTGTGTGTGTGTTGTCGGTGTGTGTGTGTGTGTGTGTGTTGTCGGTGTGTGTGTGTTGTCGGTGTGTGTGTGTTGTCGGTGTGTGTGTGTGTGTGTTGTCGGTGTGTGTGTGTGTGTGTTGTCGGTGTGTGTGTGTGTGTTGTGTGTGTGTGTGTTGTCGGTGTGTGTGTGTGTGTTGTCGATGTGTGTGTGTGTGTGTTGTCGGTGTGTGTGTGTGTTGTGTGTGTGTGTGTTGTCGGTGTGTGTGTGTGTGTTGTTGGTGTGTGTGTGTGTGTGTTGTGTGTGTGTGTGTTGTCTTTGTGTGTGTGTGTGTGTTGTCGGTGTGTGTGTGTGTGTGTTGTCGGTGTGTGTGTGTGTGTTGTCGGTGTGTGTGTGTGTGTGTGTTGTCGGTGTGTGTGTGTGTTGTCGGTGTGTGTGTGTGTGTGTTGTCGGTGTGTGTGTGTGTGTTGTCGGTGTGTGTGTGTGTGTTGTCGATGTGTGTGTGTGTGTGTTGTCGGTGTGTGTGTGTGTGCGTTGTGTGTGTGTGTGTTGTCGGTGTGTGTGTGTGTGTTGTTGGTGTGTGTGTGTGTGTGTTGTGTGTGTGTGTGTTGTCGGTGTGTGTGTGTGTGTTGTCGGTTTGTGTGTGTGTGTGTGTGTTGTCGGTGTGTGTGTGTGTGTTGTCGGTGTGTGTGTGTGTGTTGTCGGTGTGTGTGTGTGTGTTGTGTGTGTGTGTGTTGTCGGTGTGTGTGTGTGTGTTGTCGATGTGTGTGTGTGTGTGTTGTCGGTGTGTGTGTGTGTGTGTTGTGTGTGTGTGTGTTGTCGGTGTGTGTGAGTGTGTTGTTGGTGTGTGTGTGTGTTGTGTGTGTGTGTGTTGTCGGTGTGTGTGTTTGTGTGTTGTCGGTGTGTGTGTGTGTGTGTTGTCGGTGTGTGTGTGTGTGTGTTGTCGGTGTGTGTGTGTGTGTTGTCGGTGTGTGTGTGTGTTGTCGGTGTGTGTGTGTGTGTGTGTTGTCGGTGTCTGTGTGTGTGTTGTCGGTGTGTGTGTGTGTGTGTTGTCGATGTGTGTGTGTGTTGTCGGTGTGTGTGTGTGCGTTGTGTGTGTGTGTGTTGTCGGTGTGTGTGTGTGTGTTGTTGGTGTGTGTGTGTGTGTGTTGTGTGTGTGTGTGTTGTCGGTGTGTGTGTGTGTGTGTTGTCGGTGTGTGTGTGTGTGTGTTGTCGGTGTGTGTGTGTGTTGTCGGTGTGTGTGTGTGTGTGTTGTCGGTGTGTGTGTGTGTTGTCGGTGTGTGTGTGTGTGTGTTGTCGGTGTCTGTGTGTGTGTTGTCGGTGTGTGTGGGTGTTGTCGGTGTGTGTGTGTGTGTGTTGTCGGTGTGTGTGTGTGTGTGTGTTGTCGGTGTGTGTGTGTGTTGTCGGTGTGTGTGTGTGTGTGTTGTCGGTGTGTGTGTGTGTGTGATTGTTGTCGGTGTGTGTGTGTTGTCGGTGTGTGTGTGTGTGTTGTCGGTGTGTGTGTGTGTGTTGTCGGTGTGTGTGTGTGTGTGTTGTCGGTGTGTGTGTGTGTGTTGTGTGTGTGTGTGTTGTCGGTGTGTGTGTGTGTGTTGTCGATGTGTGTGTGTGTGTGTTGTCGGTGTGTGTGTGTGTTGTGTGTGTGTGTGTTGTCGGTGTGTGTGTGTGTGTTGTTGGTGTGTGTGTGTGTGTGTGTGTGTTGTCGGTGTGTGTGTGTGTGTGTTGTCGGTGTGTGTGTGTGTGTGTTGTCGGTGTGTGTGTGTGTGTGTGTTGTCGGTGTGTGTGTGTGTGTGTGTTGTCGGTGTGTGTGTGTGTTGTCGGTGTGTGTGTGTGTGTGTTGTCGGTGTCTGTGTGTGTGTTGTCGGTGTGTGTGTGTGTGTTGTCGATGTGTGTGTGTGTGTGTTGTCGGTGTGTGTGTGTGTGCGTTGTGTGTGTGTGTGTTGTCGGTGTGTGTGTGTGTGTTGTTGGTGTGTGTGTGTGTGTGTTGTGTGTGTGTGTGTTGTCGGTGTGTGTGTGTGTGTGTTGTCGGTGTGTGTGTGTGTGTGTTGTCGGTTTGTGTGTGTGTGTGTGTGTTGTCGGTGTGTGTGTGTGTGTGCGTTGTGTGTGTGTGTGTTGTCGGTGTGTGTGTGTGTGTTGTTGGTGTGTGTGTGTGTGTGTTGTGTGTGTGTGTGTTGTCGGTGTGTGTGTGTGTGTGTTGTCGGTGTGTGTGTGTGTGTGTTGTCGGTTTGTGTGTGTGTGTGTGTGTTGTCGGTGTGTGTGTGTGTGTTGTCGGTGTGTGTGTGTGTTGTCGGTGTGTGTGTGTGTGTTGTGTGTGTGTGTCGGTGTGTGTGTGTTGTCGGTGTGTGTGTGTGTGTGTGTGTTGTCGGTGTGTGTGTGTGTGTGTTGTCAGTGTGTGTGTGTGTGTGTTGTCGGTGTGTGTGTGTTTATGTGTTGTCAGTGTGTGTGTGTGTGTGTTGTCGGTGTGTGTGTGTGTGTTGTCGGTGTGTGTGTGTTGTCGGTGTGTGTGTGTGTGTTGTCGGTGTGTGTGTGTGTGTTGTGTGTGTGTGTCGGTGTGTGTGTGTTGTCGGTGTGTGTGTGTGTGTTGTCGGTGTGTGTGTGTTGTCAGTGTGTGTGTGTGTGTGTTGTCGGTGTGTGTGTGTGTGTGTGTGTGTGTGTGTGTCGGTGTGTGTGTGTGTGTGTTGTCGGTGTGTGTGTGTGTGTTGTCGGTGTGTGTGTGTGTGTTGTCGGTGTGTATGTGTGTGTGTTGTCAGTGTGTGTGTGTGTGTGTGTTGTCGGTGTGTGTGTGTGTGTTGTCGGTGTGTATGTGTGTGTGTTGTCAGTGTGTGTGTGTGTGTGTTGTCGTGTGTGTGTGTTTGTGTGTTGTCGGTGTGTGTGTGTGTGTGTTGTCGGTGTGTGTGTGTGTGTGTGTTGTCGGTGTGTGTGTGTGTTGTCGGTGTGTGTGTGTGTGTTGTCGGTGTGTGTGTGTGTGTGTTGTCGGTTTGTGTGTGTGTGTGTGTGTTGTCGGTGTGTGTGTGTGTGTTGTCGGTGTGTGTGTGTGTTGTCGGTGTGTGTGTGTGTGTTGTGTGTGTGTGTTGTCGGTGTGTGTGTGTGTGTGTGTGTTGTCGGTGTGTGTGTGTTGTCGGTGTGTGTGTGTGTGTTGTCGGTGTGTGTGTGTGTGTGTTGTCGGTGTGTGTGTGTGTGTTGTCGGTGTGTGTGTGTGTGTTGTGTGTGTGTGTGTTGTCGGTGTGTGTGTGTGTGTTGTCGATGTGTGTGTGTGTGTGTTGTCGGTGTGTGTGTGTGTGTGTTGTGTGTGTGTGTGTTGTCGGTGTGTGTGTGTGTGTTGTTGGTGTGTGTGTGTGTGTGTTGTGTGTGTGTGTGTTGTCGGTGTGTGTGTTTGTGTGTTGTCGGTGTGTGTGTGTGTGTGTTGTCGGTGTGTGTGTGTGTGTGTTGTCGGTGTGTGTGTTGTGTGTGTTGTCGGTGTGTGTGTGTGTTGTCGGTGTGTGTGTGTGTGTGTGTTGTCGGTGTCTGTGTGTGTGTTGTCGGTGTGTGTGTGTGTGTGTTGTCGATGTGTGTGTGTGTGTGTTGTCGGTGTGTGTGTGTGCGTTGTGTGTGTGTGTGTTGTCGGTGTGTGTGTGTGTGTTGTTGGTGTGTGTGTGTGTGTGTTGTCGGTGTGTGTGTGTGTGTGTTGTCGGTGTGTGTGTGTGTGTGTTGTCGGTGTGTGTGTGTGTGTGTTGTCGGTGTGTGTGTGTGTGTGTGTTGTCGGTGTGTGTGTGTGTTGTCGGTGTGTGTGTGTGTGTGTTGTCGGTGTCTGTGTGTGTGTTGTCGGTGTGTGTGTGTGTGTTGTCGGTGTGTGTGTGTGTGTGTTGTCGGTGTGTGTGTGTGTGTGTGTTGTCGGTGTGTGTGTGTGTTGTCGGTGTGTGTGTGTGTGTGTTGTGTGTGTGTGTGTGTGTTGTCGGTGTGTGTGTGTTGTCAGTGTGTGTGTGTGTGTGTTGTCGATGTGTGTGTGTGTGTGTTGTCGGTGTGTGTGTGTGTGTGTTGTCGGTGTGTGTGTGTGTGTTGTCGGTGTGTGTGTGTGTGTTGTCGGTGTGTGTGTGTGTGTTGTGTGTGTGTGTGTTGTCGGTGTGTGTGTGTGTGTTGTCGATGTGTGTGTGTGTGTGTTGTCGGTGTGTGTGTGTGTGTGTTGTGTGTGTGTGTGTTGTCGGTGTGTGTGAGTGTGTTGTTGGTGTGTGTGTGTGTTGTGTGTGTGTGTGTTGTCGGTGTGTGTGTTTGTGTGTTGTCGGTGTGTGTGTGTGTGTGTTGTCGGTGTGTGTGTGTGTGTGTTGTCGGTGTGTGTGTGTGTGTGTGTTGTCGGTGTGTGTGTGTGTTGTCGGTGTGTGTGTGTGTGTGTGTTGTCGGTGTCTGTGTGTGTGTTGTCGGTGTGTGTGTGTGTGTTGTCGATGTGTGTGTGTGTTGTCGGTGTGTGTGTGTGCGTTGTGTGTGTGTGTGTTGTCGGTGTGTGTGTGTGTGTTGTTGGTGTGTGTGTGTGTGTGTTGTGTGTGTGTGTGTTGTCGGTGTGTGTGTGTGTGTGTGTTGTCGGTGTGTGTGTGTGTGTGTTGTCGGTGTGTGTGTGTGTTGTCGGTGTGTGTGTGTGTGTGTGTGTTGTCGGTGTGTGTGTGTGTTGTCGGTGTGTGTGTGTGTGTGTTGTCGGTGTCTGTGTGTGTGTTGTCGGTGTGTGTGGGTGTTGTCGGTGTGTGTGTGTGTGTGTTGTCGGTGTGTGTGTGTGTGTGTGTTGTCGGTGTGTGTGTGTGTTGTCGGTGTGTGTGTGTGTGTGTTGTCGGTGTGTGTGTGTGTGTGATTGTTGTCGGTGTGTGTGTGTTGTCGGTGTGTGTGTGTGTGTTGTCGGTGTGTGTGTGTGTGTTGTCGGTGTGTGTGTGTGTGTGTTGTCGGTGTGTGTGTGTGTGTTGTGTGTGTGTGTGTTGTCGGTGTGTGTGTGTGTGTTGTCGATGTGTGTGTGTGTGTGTTGTCGGTGTGTGTGTGTGTTGTGTGTGTGTGTGTTGTCGGTGTGTGTGTGTGTGTTGTTGGTGTGTGTGTGTGTGTGTTGTGTGTGTGTGTGTTGTCGTGTGTGTGTGTGTGTGTGTTGTCGGTGTGTGTGTGTGTGTGTTGTCGGTGTGTGTGTGTGTGTGTTGTCGGTGTGTGTGTGTGTGTGTGTTGTCGGTGTGTGTGTGTGTTGTCGGTGTGTGTGTGTGTGTGTTGTCGGTGTCTGTGTGTGTGTTGTCGGTGTGTGTGTGTGTGTTGTCGATGTGTGTGTGTGTGTGTTGTCGGTGTGTGTGTGTGTGCGTTGTGTGTGTGTGTGTTGTCGGTGTGTGTGTGTGTGTTGTTGGTGTGTGTGTGTGTGTGTTGTGTGTGTGTGTGTTGTCGGTGTGTGTGTGTGTGTGTTGTCGGTGTGTGTGTGTGTGTGTTGTCGGTTTGTGTGTGTGTGTGTGTGTTGTCGGTGTGTGTGTGTGTGTGCGTTGTGTGTGTGTGTGTTGTCGGTGTGTGTGTGTGTGTTGTTGGTGTGTGTGTGTGTGTGTTGTGTGTGTGTGTGTTGTCGGTGTGTGTGTGTGTGTGTTGTCGGTGTGTGTGTGTGTGTGTTGTCGGTTTGTGTGTGTGTGTGTGTGTTGTCGGTGTGTGTGTGTGTGTTGTCGGTGTGTGTGTGTGTTGTCGGTGTGTGTGTGTGTGTTGTGTGTGTGTGTCGGTGTGTGTGTGTTGTCGGTGTGTGTGTGTGTGTGTGTGTTGTCGGTGTGTGTGTGTGTGTGTTGTCAGTGTGTGTGTGTGTGTGTTGTCGGTGTGTGTGTGTTTATGTGTTGTCAGTGTGTGTGTGTGTGTGTGTGTGTGTGTGTGTGTGTTGTCGGTGTGTGTGTGTGCGTTGTGTGTGTGTGTGTTGTCGGTGTGTGTGTGTGTGTTGTTGGTGTGTGTGTGTGTGTGTTGTCGGTGTGTGTGTGTGTGTGTTGTCGGTGTGTGTGTGTGTGTGTTGTCGGTGTGTGTGTGTGTGTGTTGTCGGTGTGTGTGTGTGTGTGTGTTGTCGGTGTGTGTGTGTGTTGTCGGTGTGTGTGTGTGTGTGTTGTCGGTGTCTGTGTGTGTGTTGTCGGTGTGTGTGTGTGTGTTGTCGGTGTGTGTGTGTGTGTGTTGTCGGTGTGTGTGTGTGTGTGTGTTGTCGGTGTGTGTGTGTGTTGTCGGTGTGTGTGTGTGTGTGTTGTGTGTGTGTGTGTGTGTTGTCGGTGTGTGTGTGTTGTCAGTGTGTGTGTGTGTGTGTTGTCGATGTGTGTGTGTGTGTGTTGTCGGTGTGTGTGTGTGTGTGTTGTCGGTGTGTGTGTGTGTGTTGTCGGTGTGTGTGTGTGTGTTGTCGGTGTGTGTGTGTGTGTTGTGTGTGTGTGTGTTGTCGGTGTGTGTGTGTGTGTTGTCGATGTGTGTGTGTGTGTGTTGTCGGTGTGTGTGTGTGTGTGTTGTGTGTGTGTGTGTTGTCGGTGTGTGTGAGTGTGTTGTTGGTGTGTGTGTGTGTTGTGTGTGTGTGTGTTGTCGGTGTGTGTGTTTGTGTGTTGTCGGTGTGTGTGTGTGTGTGTTGTCGGTGTGTGTGTGTGTGTGTTGTCGGTGTGTGTGTGTGTGTGTGTTGTCGGTGTGTGTGTGTGTTGTCGGTGTGTGTGTGTGTGTGTGTTGTCGGTGTCTGTGTGTGTGTTGTCGGTGTGTGTGTGTGTGTTGTCGATGTGTGTGTGTGTTGTCGGTGTGTGTGTGTGCGTTGTGTGTGTGTGTGTTGTCGGTGTGTGTGTGTGTGTTGTTGGTGTGTGTGTGTGTGTGTTGTGTGTGTGTGTGTTGTCGGTGTGTGTGTGTGTGTGTTGTCGGTGTGTGTGTGTGTGTGTTGTCGGTGTGTGTGTGTGTGTTGTCGGTGTGTGTGTGTGTGTGTGTGTTGTCGGTGTGTGTGTGTGTTGTCGGTGTGTGTGTGTGTGTGTTGTCGGTGTCTGTGTGTGTGTTGTCGGTGTGTGTGGGTGTTGTCGGTGTGTGTGTGTGTGTGTTGTCGGTGTGTGTGTGTGTGTGTGTGTTGTCGGTGTGTGTGTGTGTTGTCGGTGTGTGTGTGTGTGTGTTGTCGGTGTGTGTGTGTGTGTGATTGTTGTCGGTGTGTGTGTGTTGTCGGTGTGTGTGTGTGTGTTGTCGGTGTGTGTGTGTGTGTTGTCGGTGTGTGTGTGTGTGTGTTGTCGGTGTGTGTGTGTGTGTTGTGTGTGTGTGTGTTGTCGGTGTGTGTGTGTGTGTTGTCGATGTGTGTGTGTGTGTGTTGTCGGTGTGTGTGTGTGTTGTGTGTGTGTGTGTTGTCGGTGTGTGTGTGTGTGTTGTTGGTGTGTGTGTGTGTGTGTTGTGTGTGTGTGTGTTGTCGGTGTGTGTGTGTGTGTGTGTTGTCGGTGTGTGTGTGTGTGTGTTGTCGGTGTGTGTGTGTGTGTGTGTTGTCGGTGTGTGTGTGTGTGTGTGTTGTCGGTGTGTGTGTGTGTTGTCGGTGTGTGTGTGTGTGTGTTGTCGGTGTCTGTGTGTGTGTTGTCGGTGTGTGTGTGTGTGTTGTCGATGTGTGTGTGTGTGTGTTGTCGGTGTGTGTGTGTGTGCGTTGTGTGTGTGTGTGTTGTCGGTGTGTGTGTGTGTGTTGTTGGTGTGTGTGTGTGTGTGTTGTGTGTGTGTGTGTTGTCGGTGTGTGTGTGTGTGTGTTGTCGGTGTGTGTGTGTGTGTGTTGTCGGTTTGTGTGTGTGTGTGTGTGTTGTCGGTGTGTGTGTGTGTGTGCGTTGTGTGTGTGTGTGTTGTCGGTGTGTGTGTGTGTGTTGTTGGTGTGTGTGTGTGTGTGTTGTGTGTGTGTGTGTTGTCGGTGTGTGTGTGTGTGTGTTGTCGGTGTGTGTGTGTGTGTGTTGTCGGTTTGTGTGTGTGTGTGTGTGTTGTCGGTGTGTGTGTGTGTGTTGTCGGTGTGTGTGTGTGTTGTCGGTGTGTGTGTGTGTGTTGTGTGTGTGTGTCGGTGTGTGTGTGTTGTCGGTGTGTGTGTGTGTGTGTGTGTGTCGGTGTGTGTGTGTGTGTGTTGTCAGTGTGTGTGTGTGTGTTTTGTCGGTGTGTGTGTGTTTATGTGTTGTCAGTGTGTGTGTGTGTGTGTTGTCGGTGTGTGTGTGTGTGTTGTCGGTGTGTGTGTGTTGTCGGTGTGTGTGTGTGTGTTGTCGGTGTGTGTGTGTGTGTTGTGTGTGTGTGTCGGTGTGTGTGTGTTGTCGGTGTGTGTGTGTGTGTTGTCGGTGTGTGTGTGTTGTCAGTGTGTGTGTGTGTGTGTTGTCGGTGTGTGTGTGTGTGTGTGTGTGTGTGTTGTCGGTGTGTGTGTGTGTGTGTTGTCGGTGTGTGTGTGTGTGTTGTCGGTGTGTGTGTGTGTGTTGTCGGTGTGTATGTGTGTGTGTTGTCAGTGTGTGTGTGTGTGTGTGTTGTCGGTGTGTGTGTGTGTGTTGTCGGTGTGTATGTGTGTGTGTTGTCAGTGTGTGTGTGTGTGTGTTGTCAGTGTGTGTGTGTTTATGTGTTGTCGGTGTGTGTGTGTGTGTGTTGTCGGTGTGTGTGTGTGTGTGTGTTGTCGGTGTGTGTGTGTGTTGTCGGTGTGTGTGTGTGTGTTGTCGGTGTGTGTGTGTGTGTGTTGTCGGTTTGTGTGTGTGTGTGTGTGTTGTCGGTGTGTGTGTGTGTGTTGTCGGTGTGTGTGTGTGTTGTCGGTGTGTGTGTGTGTGTTGTGTGTGTGTGTTGTCGGTGTGTGTGTGTGTGTGTGTGTTGTCGGTGTGTGTGTGTTGTCGGTGTGTGTGTGTGTGTTGTCGGTGTGTGTGTGTGTGTGTTGTCGGTGTGTGTGTGTGTGTGTGTGTTGTCGGTGTGTGTGTGTGTGTTGTGTGTGTGTGTGTTGTCGGTGTGTGTGTGTGTGTTGTCGATGTGTGTGTGTGTGTGTTGTCGGTGTGTGTGTGTATGTGTTGTGTGTGTGTGTGTTGTCGGTGTGTGTGTGTGTGTTGTTGGTGTGTGTGTGTGTGTGTTGTGTGTGTGTGTGTTGTCGGTGTGTGTGTTTGTGTGTTGTCGGTGTGTGTGTGTGTGTGTTGTCGGTGTGTGTGTGTGTGTGTTGTCGGTGTGTGTGTTTGTGTGTGTTGTCGGTGTGTGTGTGTGTTGTCGGTGTGTGTGTGTGTGTGTGTGTTGTCGGTGTCTGTGTGTGTGTTGTCGGTGTGTGTGTGTGTGTTGTCGATGTGTGTGTGTGTGTGTTGTCGGTGTGTGTGTGTGCGTTGTGTGTGTGTGTGTTGTCGGTGTGTGTGTGTGTGTTGTTGGTGTGTGTGTGTGTGTGTTGTCGGTGTGTGTGTGTGTGTGTTGTCGGTGTGTGTGTGTGTGTGTTGTCGGTGTGTGTGTGTGTGTGTTGTCGGTGTGTGTGTGTGTGTGTGTTGTCGGTGTGTGTGTGTGTTGTCGGTGTGTGTGTGTGTGTGTTGTCGGTGTCTGTGTGTGTGTTGTCGGTGTGTGTGTGTGTGTTGTCGGTGTGTGTGTGTGTGTGTTGTCGGTGTGTGTGTGTGTGTGTGTTGTCGGTGTGTGTGTGTGTTGTCGGTGTGTGTGTGTGTGTGTTGTGTGTGTGTGTGTGTGTTGTCGGTGTGTGTGTGTTGTCAGTGTGTGTGTGTGTGTGTTGTCGATGTGTGTGTGTGTGTGTTGTCGGTGTGTGTGTGTGTGTGTTGTCGGTGTGTGTGTGTGTGTGTGTGTGTTGCCGGTGTGTGTGTGTGTGTTGTCGGTGTGTGTGTGTGTGTTGTCGGTGTGTATGTGTGTGTGTTGTCAGTGTGTGTGTGTGTGTGTGTGTTGTCGGTGTGTGTGTGTGTGTGTTTTCGGTGTGTGTGTGTGTGTGTGTGTGTGTGTGTGTGTTGTCGGTGTGTGTGTGTGTTGTCGGTGTGTGTGTGTGTTGTCGGTGTGTGTGTGTGTGTGTGTGTGTTGTCGGTGTGTGTGTGTGTGTTGTCGGTGTGTGTGTGTGTGTTGTCGGTGTGTGTTTGTGTGTTGTCGGTGTGTATGTGTGTGTGTTGTCAGTGTGTGTGTGTGTGTGTTGTCGGTGTGTGTGTGTTTATGTGTTGTCGATGTGTGTGTGTGTGTGTTGTCGGTGTGTGTGTGTGTGTGTTGTCGGTGTGTGTGTGTGTTATCGGTGTGTGTGTGTGTGTTGTCGGTGTGTGTGTGTGTTGTCGGTTTGTGTGTGTGTGTGTGTGTTGTCGGTGTGTGTGTGTGTGTTGTCGGTGTGTGTGTGTGTGTGTGTTGTCGGTGTGTGTGTGTTGTGTGTGTGTGTCGGTGTGTGTGTGTTGTCGGTGTGTGTGTGTGTGTGTGTGTTGTCGGTGTGTGTGTGTGTGTGTGTTGTCGGTGTGTGTGTGTTGTGTGTGTGTTGTCAGTGTGTGTGTGTGTGTTGTCGGTGTGTGTGTGTGTGTGTTGTCGGTGTGTGTGTGTTGTGTGTGTGTGTCGGTGTGTGTGTGTTGTCGGTGTGTGTGTGTGTGTGTGTTGTCAGTGTGTGTGTGTGTGTGTTGTCGGTGTGTGTGTGTGTGTGTGTGTTGTCAGTGTGTGTGTGTGTGTGTGTTGTCGTTGTGTGTGTGTGTGTGTTGTCGGTGTGTGTGTGTGTGTGTGTTGTCGGTGTGTGTGTGTGTGTGTGTGTTGTCGGTGTTTGTGTGTGTGTGTTGTCGGTGTGTGTGTGTGTGTGTTGTCGGTGTGTGTGTGTGTGTGTGTGTGTGTGTGTTGTCGGTGTGTGTGTGTGTGTGTTGTCGGTGTGTGTGTGTGTGTGTGTGTGTGTGTGTTGTCGGTGTGTGCTTGTGTGTTGTCGGTGTGTGTGTGTGTGTTGTCGGTGTTTGTGTGTGTGTGTTGTCGGTGTGTGTGTGTGTGTGTTGTCGGTGTGTGTGTGTAGGTGTTGTCGGTGTGTGTGTGTGTGTTGTCGGTGTGTGTGTGTGTTGTCGGTGTGTATGTGTGTGTGTTGTCAGTGTGTGTGTGTGTGTGTTGTCGGTGTGTGTGTGTTTATGTGTTGTCAGTGTGTGTGTGTGTGTTGTCGGTGTGTGTGTGTGTGTTGTCGGTGTGTGTGTGTGTTGTCGGTGTGTGTGTGTGTGTTGTCGGTGTGTGTGTGTGTGTGTTGTCGGTTTGTGTGTGTGTGTGTGTGTTGTCGGTGTGTGTGTGTTGTCGGAGTGTGTGTGTGTTGTCGGTGTGTGTGTGTGTGTTGTGTGTGTGTGTCGGTGTGTGTGTGTTGTCGGTGTGTGTGTGTGTGTGTGTGTGTTGTTGGTGTGTGTGTGTGTTGTCGGTGTGTGTGTGTGTGTGTTGTCGGTGTGTGTGTGTGTGTGTGTGTGTGTGTGTTGTCGGTGTGTGTGTGTGTGTGTTGTCGGTGTGTGTGTGTGTGTTGTCGGTGTGTGTGTGTGTGTTGTCGGTGTGTATGTGTGTGTGTTGTCAGTGTGTGTGTGTGTGTGTCTTGTCGGTGTGTGTGTGTGTGTTGTCGGTGTGTGTGTGTGTGTGTGTTGTCGGTGTGTATGTGTGTGTGTTGTCAGTGTGTGTGTGTGTGTGTGTTGTCAGTGTGTGTGTGTTTATGTGTTGTCGGTGTGTGTGTGTGTTGTCGGTGTGTGTGTGTGTTGTCGGTGTGTGTGTGTGTGTGTTGTCGGTGTGTGTGTGTGTGTGTGTGTGTTGTCGGTGTGTGTGTGTTGTCGGTGTGTGTGTGTGTGTTGTCGGTGTGTGTGTGTGTGTGTTGTCGGTGTGTGTGTGTGTGTGTTGTCGGTGTGTGTGTGTGTGTTGTGTGTGTGTGTGTTGTCGGTGTGTGTGTGTGTGTTGTCGATGTGTGTGTGTGTGTGTGTTGTCGGTGTGTGTGTGTGTTGTGTGTGTGTGTGTTGTCGGTGTGTGTGTGTGTGTTGTTGGTGTGTGTGTGTGTGTGTTGTGTGTGTGTGTGTTGTCGGTGTGTGTGTGTGTGTGTTGTCGGTGTGTGTGTGTGTGTGTTGTCGGTGTGTGTGTGTGTGTGTGTTGTCGGTGTGTGTGTGTGTTGTCGGTGTGTGTGTGTGTGTGTTGTCGGTGTGTGTGTGTGTGTTGTCGGTGTGTGTGTGTGTTGTCGATGTGTGTGTGTGTGTTGTCGGTGTGTGTGTGTGTGCGTTGTGTGTGTGTGTGTTGTCGGTGTGTGTGTGTGTGTTGTTGGTGTGTGTGTGTGTGTGTTGTGTGTGTGTGTGTTGTCGGTGTGTGTGTGTGTGTGTTGTCGGTGTGTGTGTGTGTGTGTTGTCGGTTTGTGTGTGTGTGTGTGTGTTGTCGGTGTGTGTGTGTGTGTGTGTTGTCGGTGTGTGTGTGTGTTATCGGTGTGTGTGTGTGTGTTGTCGGTGTGTGTGTGTGTGTTGTCGGTTTGTGTGTGTGTGTGTGTGTTGTCGGTGTGTGTGTGTGTGTTGTCGGTGTGTGTGTGTGTGCGTTGTGTGTGTGTGTGTTGTCGGTGTGTGTGTGTGTGTTGTTGGTGTGTGTGTGTGTGTGTTGTGTGTGTGTGTGTTGTCGGTGTGTGTGTGTGTGTGTTGTCGGTGTGTGTGTGTTGTCGGTTTGTGTGTGTGTGTGTGTGTTGTCGGTGTGTGTGTGTGTGTTGTCGGTGTGTGTGTGTGTGTGTTGTCGGTGTGTGTGTGTTGTGTGTGTGTGTCGGTGTGTGTGTGTTGTCGGTGTGTGTGTGTGTGTTGTCGGTGTGTGTGTGTGTGTGTTGTCGGTGTGTGTGTGTTGTGTGTGTGTTGTCAGTGTGTGTGTGTGTGTTGTCGGTGTGTGTGTGTGTGTGTTGTCGGTGTGTGTGTGTTGTGTGTGTGTGTCGGTGTGTGTGTGTTGTCGGTGTGTGTGTGTGTGTGTGTGTTGTCGGTGTGTGTGTGTGTGTGTTGTCGGTGTGTGTGTGTGTGTGTGTGTTGTCAGTGTGTGTGTGTGTGTGTTGTCGGTGTGTGTGTGTGAGTGTGTGTTGTCAGTGTGTGTGTGTGTGTGTGTTGTCGTTGTGTGTGTGTGTGTGTTGTCGGTGTGTGTGTGTGTGTGTGTTGTCGGTGTGTGTGTGTGTGTGTGTGTTGTCGGTGTTTGTGTGTGTGTGTTGTCGGTGTGTGTGTGTGTGTGTTGTCGGTGTGTGTGTGTGTGTGTGTGTGTGTGTGTGCGGTGTGTGTGTGTGTGTGTTGTCGGTGTGTGTGTGTGTGTGTGTGTGTGTGTGTGTGTGTGTCGGTGTGTGTGTGTGTGTTGTCGGTGTGTGTGTGTGTGTTGTCGGTGTTTGTGTGTGTGTGTTGTCGGTGTGTGTGTGTGTGTGTGTGTGTGTGTGTGTGTGTTGTCGGTGTGTGTGTGTAGGTGTTGTCGGTGTGTGTGTGTGTGTTGTCGGTGTGTGTGTGTGTTGTCGGTGTGTATGTGTGTGTGTTGTCAGTGTGTGTGTGTGTGTGTTGTCGGTGTGTGTGTGTTTATGTGTTGTCAGTGTGTGTGTGTGTGTTGTCGGTGTGTGTGTGTGTGTTGTCGGTGTGTGTGTGTGTTGTCGGTGTGTGTGTGTGTGTTGTCGGTGTGTGTGTGTGTTGTCGGTTTGTGTGTGTGTGTGTGTGTTGTCGGTGTGTGTGTGTGTGTTGTCGGAGTGTGTGTGTGTTGTCGGTGTGTGTGTGTGTGTTGTGTGTGTGTGTCGGTGTGTGTGTGTTGTTGGTGTGTGTGTGTGTGTGTTGTCGGTGTGTGTGTGTGTGTTGTCGGTGTGTGTGTGTGTGTGTTGTCGGTGTGTGTGTGTGTGTGTGTGTGTTGTCGGTGTGTGTGTGTGTGTGTTGTCGGTGTGTGTGTGTGTGTTGTCGGTGTGTGTGTGTGTTGTCGGTCTGTGTTTGTGTGTGTGTTGTCAGTGTGTGTGTGTGTGTGTCTTGTCGGTGTGTGTGTGTGTGTTGTCGGTGTGTGTGTGTGTGTGTGTTGTCGGTGTGTATGTGTGTGTGTTGTCAGTGTGTGTGTGTGTGTGTGTTGTCAGTGTGTGTGTGTTTATGTGTTGTCGGTGTGTGTGTGTGTTGTCGGTGTGTGTGTGTGTTGTCGGTGTGTGTGTGTGTGTGTTGTCGGTGTGTGTGTGTGTGTGTGTGTTGTCGGTGTGTGTGTGTTGTCGGTGTGTGTGTGTTGTCGGTGTGTGTGTGTGTGTGTTGTCGGTGTGTGTGTGTGTGTGTTGTCGGTGTGTGTGTGTGTGTTGTGTGTGTGTGTGTTGTCGGTGTGTGTGTGTGTGTTGTCGATGTGTGTGTGTGTGTGTTGTCGGTGTGTGTGTGTGTTGTGTGTGTGTGTGTTGTCGGTGTGTGTGTGTGTGTTGTTGGTGTGTGTGTGTGTGTGTTGTGTGTGTGTGTGTTGTCGGTGTGTGTGTGTGTGTGTTGTCGGTGTGTGTGTGTGTGTGTTGTCGGTGTGTGTGTGTGTGTTGTCGGTGTGTGTGTGTGTGTGTGTTGTCGGTGTGTGTGTGTGTTGTCGGTGTGTGTGTGTGTGTGTTGTCGGTGTGTGTGTGTGTGTTGTCGGTGTGTGTGTGTGTGTTGTCGATGTGTGTGTGTGTGTGTTGTCGGTGTGTGTGTGTGTGCGTTGTGTGTGTGTGTGTTGTCGGTGTGTGTGTGTTGTTGGTGTGTGTGTGTGTGTGTTGTGTGTGTGTGTGTTGTCGGTGTGTGTGTGTGTGTTGTCGGTTTGTGTGTGTGTGTGTGTGTTGTCGGTGTGTGTGTGTGTGTTGTCGGTGTGTGTGTGTGTGTTGTCGGTGTGTGTGTGTTGTGTGTGTGTTGTCAGTGTGTGTGTGTGTGTTGTCGGTGTGTGTGTGTGTGTGTTGTCGGTGTGTGTGTGTTGTGTGTGTGTGTCGGTGTGTGTGTGTTGTCGGTGTGTGTGTGTGTGTGTGTGTTGTCGGTGTGTGTGTGTGTGTGTTGTCGGTGTGTGTGTGTGTGTGTGTGTTGTCAGTGTGTGTGTGTGTGTGTTGTCGGTGTGTGTGTGTGAGTGTGTGTTGTCAGTGTGTGTGTGTGTGTGTGTTGTCGTTGTGTGTGTGTGTGTGTTGTCGGTGTGTGTGTGTGTGTGTGTTGTCGGTGTGTGTGTGTGTGTGTGTGTTGTCGGTGTTTGTGTGTGTGTGTTGTCGGTGTGTGTGTGTGTGTGTTGTCGGTGTGTGTGTGTGTGTGTGTGTGTGTTGTCGGTGTGTGTGTGTGTGTGTTGTCGGTGTGTGTGTGTGTGTGTGTGTGTGTGTGTGTGTGTTGTCGGTGTGTGTGTGTGTGTTGTCGGTGTGTGTGTGTGTGTTGTCGGTGTTTGTGTGTGTGTGTTGTCGGTGTGTGTGTGTGTGTGTGTGTGTGTGTGTGTGTGTTGTCGGTGTGTGTGTGTAGGTGTTGTCGGTGTGTGTGTGTGTGTTGTCGGTGTGTGTGTGTGTTGTCGGTGTGTATGTGTGTGTGTTGTCAGTGTGTGTGTGTGTGTGTTGTCGGTGTGTGTGTGTTTATGTGTTGTCAGTGTGTGTGTGTGTGTTGTCGGTGTGTGTGTGTGTGTTGTCGGTGTGTGTGTGTGTTGTCGGTGTGTGTGTGTGTGTTGTCGGTGTGTGTGTGTGTTGTCGGTTTGTGTGTGTGTGTGTGTGTTGTCGGTGTGTGTGTGTGTGTTGTCGGAGTGTGTGTGTGTTGTCGGTGTGTGTGTGTGTGTTGTGTGTGTGTGTCGGTGTGTGTGTGTTGTTGGTGTGTGTGTGTGTGTGTTGTCGGTGTGTGTGTGTGTGTTGTCGGTGTGTGTGTGTGTGTGTTGTCGGTGTGTGTGTGTGTGTGTGTGTGTTGTCGGTGTGTGTGTGTGTGTGTTGTCGGTGTGTGTGTGTGTGTTGTCGGTGTGTGTGTGTGTTGTCGGTCTGTGTTTGTGTGTGTGTTGTCAGTGTGTGTGTGTGTGTGTCTTGTCGGTGTGTGTGTGTGTGTTGTCGGTGTGTGTGTGTGTGTGTGTTGTCGGTGTGTATGTGTGTGTGTTGTCAGTGTGTGTGTGTGTGTGTGTTGTCAGTGTGTGTGTGTTTATGTGTTGTCGGTGTGTGTGTGTGTTGTCGGTGTGTGTGTGTGTTGTCGGTGTGTGTGTGTGTGTGTTGTCGGTGTGTGTGTGTGTGTGTGTGTTGTCGGTGTGTGTGTGTTGTCGGTGTGTGTGTGTTGTCGGTGTGTGTGTGTGTGTGTTGTCGGTGTGTGTGTGTGTGTGTTGTCGGTGTGTGTGTGTGTGTTGTGTGTGTGTGTGTTGTCGGTGTGTGTGTGTGTGTTGTCGATGTGTGTGTGTGTGTGTTGTCGGTGTGTGTGTGTGTTGTGTGTGTGTGTGTTGTCGGTGTGTGTGTGTGTGTTGTTGGTGTGTGTGTGTGTGTGTTGTGTGTGTGTGTGTTGTCGGTGTGTGTGTGTGTGTGTTGTCGGTGTGTGTGTGTGTGTGTTGTCGGTGTGTGTGTGTGTGTTGTCGGTGTGTGTGTGTGTGTGTGTTGTCGGTGTGTGTGTGTGTTGTCGGTGTGTGTGTGTGTGTGTTGTCGGTGTGTGTGTGTGTGTTGTCGGTGTGTGTGTGTGTGTTGTCGATGTGTGTGTGTGTGTGTTGTCGGTGTGTGTGTGTGTGCGTTGTGTGTGTGTGTGTTGTCGGTGTGTGTGTGTGTGTTGTTGGTGTGTGTGTGTGTGTGTTGTGTGTGTGTGTGTTGTCGGTGTGTGTGTGTGTGTTGTCGGTTTGTGTGTGTGTGTGTGTGTTGTCGGTGTGTGTGTGTGTGTTGTCGGTGTGTGTGTGTGTGTTGTCGGTGTGTGTGTGTGTGTTGTGTGTGTGTGTGTTGTCGGTGTGTGTGTGTGTGTTGTCGATGTGTGTGTGTGTGTGTTGTCGGTGTGTGTGTGTGTGTGTTGTGTGTGTGTGTGTTGTCGGTGTGTGTGAGTGTGTTGTTGGTGTGTGTGTGTGTGTGTTGTGTGTGTGTGTGTTGTCGGTGTGTGTGTTTGTGTGTTGTCGGTGTGTGTGTGTGTGTGTTGTCGGTGTGTGTGTGTGTGTGTTGTCGGTGTGTGTGTGTGTGTGTGTTGTCGGTGTGTGTGTGTGTTGTCGGTGTGTGTGTGTGTGTGTGTTGTCGGTGTCTGTGTGTGTGTTGTCGGTGTGTGTGTGTGTGTTGTCGATGTGTGTGTGTGTTGTCGGTGTGTGTGTGTGCGTTGTGTGTGTGTGTGTTGTCGGTGTGTGTGTGTGTGTTGTTGGTGTGTGTGTGTGTGTGTTGTGTGTGTGTGTGTTGTCGGTGTGTGTGTGTGTGTGTTGTCGGTGTGTGTGTGTGTGTGTTGTCGGTGTGTGTGTGTGTTGTCGGTGTGTGTGTGTGTGTGTGTGTTGTCGGTGTGTGTGTGTGTTGTCGGTGTGTGTGTGTGTGTGTTGTCGGTGTCTGTGTGTGTGTTGTCGGTGTGTGTGGGTGTTGTCGGTGTGTGTGTGTGTGTGTTGTCGGTGTGTGTGTGTGTGTGTGTTGTCGGTGTGTGTGTGTGTTGTCGGTGTGTGTGTGTGTGTGTTGTGTGTGTGTGTGTGTTGTCGGTGTGTGTGTGTGTGTGTTGTCAGTGTGTGTGTGTGTGTGTTGTCGATGTGTGTGTGTGTGTGTTGTCGGTGTGTGTGTGTGTGTGTGTTGTCGGTGTGTGTGTGTGTGTGTGTGTGTTGCCGGTGTGTGTGTGTGTGTTGTCGGTGTGTGTGTGTGTGTTGTCGGTGTGTATGTGTGTGTGTTGTCAGTGTGTGTGTGTGGTGTGTGTTGTCGGTGTGTGTGTGTGTGTGTGTTTCGGTGTGTGTGTGTGTGTGTTGTCGGTGTGTGTGTGTGTGTGTGTGTGTGTGTGTGTGGTGTTGTCGGTGTGTGTGTGTGTGTTGTCGGTGTGTGTGTGTGTGTGTTGTCGGTGTGTGTGTGTGTGTTGTGTGTGTGTGTGTGTGTTGTCAGTGTGTGTGTGTGTGTGTTGTCGGTGTGTGTGTGTGTGTGTGTGTTGTCAGTGTGTGTGTGTGTGTGTGTTTTGTCGTTGTGTGTGTGTGTGTGTTGTCGGTGTGTGTGTGTGTGTTGTCGGTGTGTGTGTGTGTGTGTGTGTGTGTGTTGTCGGTGTTTGTGTGTGTGTGTTGTCGTGTGTGTGTGTGTGTGTTGTCGGTGTGTGTGTGTGTGTGTGTGTGTGTTGTCGGTGTGTGTGTGTGTGTGTTGTCGGTGTGTGTGTGTGTGTGTGTGTGTGTGTGTGTTGTCGGTGTGTGTGTGTGTGTTGTCGGTGTGTGTGTGTGTGTGTGTGTCGGTGTTTGTGTGTGTGTGTTGTCGGTGTGTGTGTGTGTGTGTGTGTGTGTGTTGTCGGTGTGTGTGTGTAGGTGTTGTCGGTGTGTGTGTGTGTGTTGTCGGTGTGTGTGTTGTCGGTGTGTGTGTGTGTGTGTTGTCGGTGTGTGTGTGTGTGTGTTGTCGGTGTGTGTGTGTGTGTGTTGTCGGTGTGTGTGTGTGTGTTTGTGTGTGTGTGTTGTCGGTGTGTGTGTGTGTGTGTGTGTGTTGTCGGTGTGTGTGTGTGTGTGTTGTCGGTGTGTGTGTGTGTTGTCGGTGTGTGTGTGTGTGTTGTGTGTGTGTGTCGGTGTGTGTGTGTTGTCGGTGTGTGTGTGTGTGTGTGTGTTGTCGGTGTGTGTGTGTGTGTTGTCAGTGTGTGTGTGTGTGTGTTGTCGGTGTGTGTGTGGTGTGTGTGTGTGTTGTCGGTGTGTGTGTGTGTGTGTTGTCGGTGTGTGTGTGTGTGTGTTGTCGGTGTGTGTGTGTGTGTTGTCGGTGTGTATGTGTGTGTGTTGTAAGTGTGTGTATGTGTGTGTGTTGTAAGTGTGTGTGTGTGTGTGTGTTGTCGGTGTGTGTGTGTGTGTGTGTTGTCGGTGTGTGTGTGTGTTGTCGAGTGGATTGGTGTATTTTTTTGCTCATTATATTTTGTACTGTGTGTGTGTTGTCAGTGTGTGTGTGTGTGTGTGTTGTCAGTGTGTGTGTGTTTATGTGTTGTCGGTGTGTGTGTGTGTGTGTTGTCGGTGTGTGTGTGTGTGTTGTCGGTGTGTGTGTGTGTTGTCGGTGTGTGTGTGTGTGTTGTCGGTGTGTGTGTGTGTGTGTGTTGTCGGTTTGTGTGTGTGTGTGTGTGTTGTCGGTGTGTGTGTGTGTGTTGTCGGTGTGTGTGTGTGTTGTCGGTGTGTGTGTGTGTGTTGTGTGTGTGTGTTGTCGGTGTGTGTGTGTGTGTGTTGTCGGTGTGTGTGTGTTGTCGGTGTGTGTGTGTGTGTTGTCGGTGTGTGTGTGTGTTGTCGGTGTGTGTGTGTGTGTGTGTGTTGTCGGTGTGTGTGTGTGTGTGTGTGTGTGTGTTGTCGGTGTGTGTGTGTGTGTTGTCGATGTGTGTGTGTGTGTGTTGTCGGTGTGTGTGTGTGTGTGTTGTGTGTGTGTGTGTTGTCGGTGTGTGTGTGTGTGTGTGTGGTGTGTGTGTGTGTGTGTGTGTGTGTGTGTGTGTTGTCGGTGTGTGTGTGTGTGTGTTGTCGGTGTGTGTGTGTGTGTGTTGTCGGTGTGTGTGTGTGTGTGTTGTCGGTGTGTGTGTGTGTGTTGTCGGTGTGTGTGTGTGTTGTCGGTGTGTGTGTGTGTGTGTGTTGTCGGTGTCTGTGTGTGTGTTGTCGGTGTGTGTGTGTGTGTTGTCGATGTGTGTGTGTGTGTGTTGTCGGTGTGTGTGTGTGTGCGTTGTGTGTGTGTGTGTTGTCGGTGTGTGTGTGTGTGTTGTTGGTGTGTGTGTGTGTGTGTTGTGTGTGTGTGTGTTGTCGGTGTGTGTGTGTGTGTGTTGTCGGTGTGTGTGAGTGTGTGTTGTCGGTTTGTGTGTGTGTGTGTGTGTTGTCGGTGTGTGTGTGTGTGTTGTCGGTGTGTGTGTGTGTTGTCGGTGTGTGTGTGTGTGTTGTGTGTGTGTGTCGGTGTGTGTGTGTTGTCGGTGTGTGTGTGTGTGTGTTGTCGGTGTGTGTGTGTGTGTGTTGTCAGTGTGTGTGTGTGTGTGTTGTCGGTGTGTGTGTGTTTATGTGTTGTCAGTGTGTGTGTGTGTGTTGTCGGTGTGTGTGTGTGTGTTGTCGGTGTGTGTGTGTTGTCGGTGTGTGTGTGTGTGTTGTAAGTGTGTGTATGTGTGTGTGTTGTAAGTGTGTGTGTGTGTGTGTGTTGTCGGTGTGTGTGTGTGTGTGTGTTGTCGGTGTGTGTGTGTGTTGTCGAGTGGATTGCTGTATTTTTTTGCTCATTATATTTTGTACTGTGTGTGTGTTGTCAGTGTGTGTGTGTTTATGTGTTGTCGGTGTGTGTGTGTGTGTGTTGTCGGTGTGTGTGTGTTTGTTGTCGGTGTGTGTGTGTGTTGTCGGTGTGTGTGTGTGTGTTGTCGGTGTGTGTGTGTGTGTGTGTTGTCGGTTGTGTGTGTGTGTGTGTGTTGTCGGTGTGTGTGTGTGTGTTGTCGGTGTGTGTGTGTGTTGTCGGTGTGTGTGTGTTGTGTGTGTGTGTTGTCGGTGTGTGTGTGTGTGTGTTGTCGGTGTGTGTGTGTTGTCGGTGTGTGTGTGTGTGTTGTCGGTGTGTGTGTGTGTTGTCGGTGTGTGTGTGTGTGTGTGTGTTGTCGGTGTGTGTGTGTGTGTTGTGTGTGTGTGTGTTGTCGGTGTGTGTGTGTGTGTTGTCGATGTGTGTGTGTGTGTGTTGTCGGTGTGTGTGTGTGTGTGTTGTGTGTGTGTGTGTTGTCGGTGTGTGTGTGTGTTGTTGGTGTGTGTGTGTGTGTGTTGTGTGTGTGTGTGTTGTCGGTGTGTGTGTGTGTGTGTTGTCGGTGTGTGTGTGTGTTGTCGGTGTGTGTGTGTGTGTGTTGTCGGTGTGTGTGTGTGTGTTGTCGGTGTGTGTGTGTGTTGTCGGTGTGTGTGTGTGTGTGTGTTGTCGGTGTCTGTGTGTGTGTTGTCGGTGTGTGTGTGTGTGTTGTCGATGTGTGTGTGTGTGTGTTGTCGGTGTGTGTGTGTGTGCGTTGTGTGTGTGTGTGTTGTCGGTGTGTGTGTGTGTGTTGTTGGTGTGTGTGTGTGTGTGTTGTGTGTGTGTGTGTTGTCGGTGTGTGTGTGTGTGTGTTGTCGGTGTGTGTGTGTGTGTGTTGTCGGTTGTGTGTGTGTGTGTTGTCGGTGTGTGTGTGTGTGTTGTCGGTGTGTGTGTGTGTTGTCGGTGTGTGTGTGTGTGTTGTGTGTGTGTGTCGGTGTGTGTGTGTTGTCGGTGTGTGTGTGTGTGTGTTGTCGGTGTGTGTGTGTGTGTGTTGTCAGTGTGTGTGTGTGTGTGTTGTCGGTGTGTGTGTGTTTATGTGTTGTCAGTGTGTGTGTGTGTGTTGTCGGTGTGTGTGTGTGTGTTGTCGGTGTGTGTGTGTTGTCGGTGTGTGTGTGTGTGTTGTCGGTGTGTGTGTGTGTGTGTTGTCGGTTTGTGTGTGTGTGTGTGTGTTGTCGGTGTGTGTGTGTGTGTTGTCGGTGTGTGTGTGTGTTGTCGGTGTGTGTGTGTGTGTTGTGTGTGTGTGTCGGTGTGTGTGTGTTGTCGGTGTGTGTGTGTGTGTTGTCGGTGTGTGTGTGTGTGTTGTCAGTGTGTGTGTGTGTGTGTTGTCGGTGTGTGTGTGTGTGTGTGGTGTGTGTGTGTGTGTTGTCGGTGTGTGTGTGTGTGTGTTGTCGGTGTGTGTGTGTGTGTTGTCGGTGTGTGTGTGTGTGTTGTCGGTGTGTATGTGTGTGTGTTGTCAGTGTGTGTGTGTGTGTGTGTTGTCGGTGTGTGTGTGTGTGTTGTCGGTGTGTGTGTGTGTGTTGTCGGTGTGTATGTGTGTGTGTTGTCAGTGTGTGTGTGTGTGTGTGTTGTCAGTGTGTGTGTGTTTATGTGTTGTCGGTGTGTGTGTGTGTGTGTTGTCGGTGTGTGTGTGTGTGTGTGTGTGTTGTCGGTGTGTGTGTGTGTTGTCGGTGTGTGTGTGTGTGTTGTCGGTGTGTGTGTGTGTGTGTTGTCGGTTTGTGTGTGTGTGTGTGTGTTGTCGGTGTGTGTGTGTGTGTGTTGTCGGTGTGTGTGTGTGTGTGTTGTCGGTGTGTGTGTGTGTGTGTGTGTGTGTGTGTGTTGTCGGTGTGTGTGTGTGTGTGTTGTCGGTGTGTGTGTGTGTGTGTGTGTGTGGTGTGTGTGTGTGTGTTGTCGGTGTGTGTGTGTGTGTTGTCGGTGTGTGTGTGTGTGTTGTCGGTGTTTGTGTGTGTGTGTTGTCAGTGTGTGTGTGTGTGTTGTCGGTGTGTGTGTGTGTGTTGTCGGTGTGTGTGTGTGTGTTGTCGGTGTGTGTGTGTGTGTTGTCGGTGTGTGTGTGTTTATGTGTTGTCAGTGTGTGTGTGTGTGTTGTCGGTGTGTGTGTGTGTGTCGGTGTGTGTGTGTGTGTTGTCGGTGTGTGTGTGTGTGTGTTGTCGGTTTGTGTGTGTGTGTGTGTGTTGTCGGTGTGTGTGTGTGTGTTGTCGGTGTGTGTGTGTGTTGTCGGTGTGTGTGTGTGTGTTGTGTGTGTGTGTCGGTGTGTGTGTGTTGTCGGTGTGTGTGTGTGTGTGTGTGTTGTCGGTGTGTGTGTGTGTGTGTTGTCAGTGTGTGTGTGTGTGTGTGTTGTCGGTGTGTGTGTGTGTGTGTGTGTGTGTGTGTGTTGTCGGTGTGTGTGTGTGTGTGTTGTCGGTGTGTGTGTGTGTGTTGTCGGTGTGTGTGTGTGTGTTGTCGGTGTGTATGTGTGTGTGTTGTCAGTGTGTGTGTGTGTGTGTGTTGTCGGTGTGTGTGTGTGTGTTGTCGGTGTGTGTGTGTGTTGTCGGTGTGTATGTGTGTGTGTTGTCAGTGTGTGTGTGTGTGTGTGTTGTCAGTGTGTGTGTGTTTATGTGTTGTCGGTGTGTGTGTGTGTCTGTTGTCGGTGTGTGTGTGTGTGTGTGTTGTCGGTGTGTGTGTGTGTTGTCGGTGTGTGTGTGTGTGTTGTCGGTGTGTGTGTGTGTGTGTGTTGTCGGTTTGTGTGTGTGTGTGTGTGTTGTCGGTGTGTGTGTGTGTGTTGTCGGTGTGTGTGTGTGTTGTCGGTGTGTGTGTGTGTGTTGTGTGTGTGTGTTGTCGGTGTGTGTGTGTGTGTGTGTGTTGTCGGTGTGTGTGTGTTGTCGGTGTGTGTGTGTGTGTTGTCGGTGTGTGTGTGTGTTGTCGGTGTGTGTGTGTGTTGTCGGTGTGTGTGTGTGTGTGTTGTGTGTGTGTGTGTTGTCGGTGTGTGTGTGTTGTCGATGTCTGTGTGTGTGTGTTGTCGGTGTGTGTGTGTGTGTGTTGTGTGTGTGTGTGTTGTCGGTGTGTGTGTGTGTGTTGTTGGTGTGTGTGTGTGTGTGTTGTGTGTGTGTGTGTTGTCGGTGTGTGTGTGTGTGTTGTCGGTGTGTGTGTGTGTGTGTTGTCGGTGTGTGTGTGTGTGTTGTCGGTGTGTGTGTGTGTGTGTTGTCGGTGTGTGTGTGTGTGTGTGTTGTCGGTGTGTGTGTGTGTTGTCGGTGTGTGTGTGTGTGTGTGTTGTCGGTGTCTGTGTGTGTGTTGTCGGTGTGTGTGTGTGTGTTGTCGATGTGTGTGTGTGTGTGTTGTCGGTGTGTGTGTGTGTGCGTTGTGTGTGTGTGTGTTGTCGGTGTGTGTGTGTGTGTTGTTGGTGTGTGTGTGTGTGTGTTGTGTGTGTGTGTGTTGTCGGTGTGTGTGTGTGTGTGTTGTCGGTTTGTGTGTGTGTGTGTGTGTTGTCGGTGTGTGTGTGTGTGTTGTCGGTGTGTGTGTGTTGTCGGTGTGTGTGTGTGTGTTGTCGGTGTGTGTGTGTGTGTGTTGTCGGTTTGTGTGTGTGTGTGTGTGTTGTCGGTGTGTGTGTGTGTGTTGTCGGTGTGTGTGTGTGTTGTCGGTGTGTGTGTGTGTGTGTTGTCGGTGTGTGTGTGTGTGTGTGTGTGTGTGTTGTCGGTGTGTGTGTGTGTGTGTTGTCGGTGTGTGTGTGTGTGTTGTCGGTGTGTGTGTGTGTGTTGTCGGTGTGTATGTGTGTGTGTTGTCAGTGTGTGTGTGTGTGTGTCTTGTCGGTGTGTGTGTGTGTGTTGTCGGTGTGTGTGTGTGTGTGTGTTGTCGGTGTGTATGTGTGTGTGTTGTCAGTGTGTGTGTGTGTGTGTGTTGTCAGTGTGTGTGTGTTTATGTGTTGTCGGTGTGTGTGTGTGTTGTCGGTGTGTGTGTGTGTTGTCGGTGTGTGTGTGTGTGTGTTGTCGGTGTGTGTGTGTGTGTGTGTTGTCGGTGTGTGTGTGTTGTCGGTGTGTGTGTGTGTGTTGTCGGTGTGTGTGTGTGTGTGTTGTCGGTGTGTGTGTGTGTGTGTTGTCGGTGTGTGTGTGTGTGTTGTGTGTGTGTGTGTTGTCGGTGTGTGTGTGTGTGTGTTGTCGATGTGTGTGTGTGTGTGTTGTCGGTGTGTGTGTGTGTTGTGTGTGTGTGTGTTGTCGGTGTGTGTGTGTGTGTTGTTGGTGTGTGTGTGTGTGTGTTGTGTGTGTGTGTGTTGTCGGTGTGTGTGTGTGTGTGTGTGTCGGTGTGTGTGTGTGTGTGTTGTCGGTGTGTGTGTGTGTGTTGTCGGTGTGTGTGTGTGTGTGTGTTGTCGGTGTGTGTGTGTGTTGTCGGTGTGTGTGTGTGTGTGTTGTCGGTGTGTGTGTGTGTGTTGTCGGTGTGTGTGTGTGTGTTGTCGATGTGTGTGTGTGTGTGTTGTCGGTGTGTGTGTGTGTGCGTTGTGTGTGTGTGTGTTGTCGGTGTGTGTGTGTGTGTTGTTGGTGTGTGTGTGTGTGTGTTGTTTGTGTGTGTGTTGTCGGTGTGTGTGTGTGTGTGTTGTCGGTGTGTGTGTGTGTGTGTTGTCGGTTTGTGTGTGTGTGTGTGTGTTGTCGGTGTGTGTGTGTGTGTTGTCGGTGTGTGTGTGTGTGTTGTCGGTGTGTGTGTGTGTGTTGTGTGTGTGTGTGTTGTCGGTGTGTGTGTGTGTGTTGTCGATGTGTGTGTGTGTGTGTTGTCGGTGTGTGTGTGTGTGTGTGTGTGTGTGTGTGTGTTGTCGGTGTGTGTGAGTGTGTTGTTGGTGTGTGTGTGTGTGTGTTGTGTGTGTGTGTGTTGTCGGTGTGTGTGTTTGTGTGTTGTCGGTGTGTGTGTGTGTGTGTTGTCGGTGTGTGTGTGTGTGTGTTGTCGGTGTGTGTGTGTGTGTGTGTGTTGTCGGTGTGTGTGTGTGTTGTCGGTGTGTGTGTGTGTGTGTGTTGTCGGTGTCTGTGTGTGTGTTGTCGGTGTGTGTGTGTGTGTTGTCGATGTGTGTGTGTGTTGTCGGTGTGTGTGTGTGCGTTGTGTGTGTGTGTGTTGTCGGTGTGTGTGTGTGTGTTGTTGGTGTGTGTGTGTGTGTGTTGTGTGTGTGTGTGTTGTCGGTGTGTGTGTGTGTGTGTTGTCGGTGTGTGTGTGTGTGTGTTGTCGGTGTGTGTGTGTGTTGTCGTGTGTGTGTGTGTGTTGTCGGTGTGTGTGTGTGTGTGTTGTCGGTGTCTGTGTGTGTGTTGTCGGTGTGTGTGTGTGTTGTCGGTGTGTGTGTGTGTGTGTTGTCGGTGTGTGTGTGTGTGTGTGTTGTCGGTGTGTGTGTGTGTTGTCGGTGTGTGTGTGTGTGTGTTGTGTGTGTGTGTGTGTGTTGTCGGTGTGTGTGTGTGTGTGTTGTCAGTGTGTGTGTGTGTGTGTTGTCGATGTGTGTGTGTGTGTGTTGTCGGTGTGTGTGTGTGTGTTGTCGGTGTGTGTGTGTGTGTGTGTGTGTTGCCGGTGTGTGTGTGTGTGTTGTCGGTGTGTGTGTGTGTGTTGTCGGTGTGTATGTGTGTGTGTTGTCAGTGTGTGTGTGTGTGTGTGTGTTGTCGGTGTGTGTGTGTGTGTGTTTTCGGTGTGTGTGTGTGTGTGTTGTCGGTGTGTGTGTGTGTGTGTGTGTGTGTGTGTGTGTGTGTGTGTGTTGTCAGTGTGTGTGTGTGTGTTGTCGGTGTGTGTGTGTGTGTGTTGTCGGTGTGTGTGTGTGTGTTGTGTGTGTGTGTCGGTGTGTGTGTGTGTTGTCGGTGTGTGTGTGTGTGTTGTCAGTGTGTGTGTGTGTGTGTTGTCGGTGTGTGTGTGTGTGTGTGTGTTGTCAGTGTGTGTGTGTGTGTGTGTTGTCGTTGTGTGTGTGTGTGTGTTGTCGGTGTGTGTGTGTGTGTTGTCGGTGTGTGTGTGTGTGTGTGTGTGTGTGTTGTCGGTGTTTGTGTGTGTGTGTTGTCGGTGTGTGTGTGTGTGTGTTGTCGGTGTGTGTGTGTGTGTGTGTTGTGGTCGGTGTGTGTGTGTGTGTGTTGTCGGTGTGTGTGTGTGTGTGTGTGTGTGTGTGTGTGTGTGTTGTCGGTGTGTGTGTGTGTGTTGTCGGTGTGTGTGTGTGTGTGTGTTGTCGGTGTTTGTGTGTGTGTGTTGTCGGTGTGTGTGTGTGTGTGTGTGTGTGTGTGTGTTGTCGGTGTGTGTGTAGGTGTTGTCGGTGTGTGTGTGTGTGTTGTCGGTGTGTGTGTGTGTGTTGTCGGTGTGTATGTGTGTGTGTTGTCAGTGTGTGTGTGTGTGTGTTGTCGGTGTGTGTGTGTTTATGTGTTGTCAGTGTGTGTGTGTGTGTGTGTTGTCGGTGTGTGTGTGTGTGTTGTCGGTGTGTGTGTGTTGTCGGTGTGTGTGTGTGTGTTGTCGGTGTGTGTGTGTGTGTGTTGTCGGTTTGTGTGTGTGTGTGTGTGTGTTGTCGGTGTGTGTGTGTGTGTTGTCGGTGTGTGTGTGTGTTGTCGGTGTGTGTGTGTGTGTTGTGTGTGTGTGTCGGTGTGTGTGTGTTGTCGGTGTGTGTGTGTGTGTGTGTGTTGTCGGTGTGTGTGTGTGTGTTGTCAGTGTGTGTGTGTGTGTGTTGTCGGTGTGTGTGTGTGTGTGTGTGTGTGTGTGTGTTGTCGGTGTGTGTGTGTGTGTGTTGTCGGTGTGTGTGTGTGTGTTGTCGGTGTGTGTGTGTGTGTTGTCGGTGTGTATGTGTGTGTGTTGTAAGTGTGTGTGTGTGTGTGTGTGTGTTGTCGGTGTGTGTGTGTGTGTTGTCGGTGTGTGTGTGTGTTGTCGGTGTGTATGTGTGTGTGTTGTCAGTGTGTGTGTGTGTGTGTGTTGTCAGTGTGTGTGTGTTTATGTGTTGTCGGTGTGTGTGTGTGTGTGTTGTCGGTGTGTGTGTGTGTGTTGTCGGTGTGTGTGTGTGTTGTCGGTGTGTGTGTGTGTGTTGTCGGTGTGTGTGTGTGTGTGTGTTGTCGGTTTGTGTGTGTGTGTGTGTGTTGTCGGTGTGTGTGTGTGTGTTGTCGGTGTGTGTGTGTGTTGTCGGTGTGTGTGTGTGTGTTGTGTGTGTGTGTTGTCGGTGTGTGTGTGTGTGTGTTGTCGGTGTGTGTGTGTTGTCGGTGTGTGTGTGTGTGTTGTCGGTGTGTGTGTGTGTTGTCGGTGTGTGTGTGTGTGTGTGTGTTGTCGGTGTGTGTGTGTGTGTGTGTTGTGTGTGTGTGTGTTGTCGGTGTGTGTGTGTGTGTTGTCGATGTGTGTGTGTGTGTGTTGTCGGTGTGTGTGTGTGTGTGTTGTGTGTGTGTGTGTTGTCGGTGTGTGTGTGTGTTGTTGGTGTGTGTGTGTGTGTGTTGTGTGTGTGTGTGTTGTCGGTGTGTGTGTGTGTGTGTTGTCGGTGTGTGTGTGTGTGTGTTGTCGGTGTGTGTGTGTGTGTGTTGTCGGTGTGTGTGTGTGTGTTGTCGGTGTGTGTGTGTGTTGTCGGTGTGTGTGTGTGTGTGTGTTGTCGGTGTCTGTGTGTGTGTTGTCGGTGTGTGTGTGTGTGTGTGTTGTCGATGTGTGTGTGTGTGTGTTGTCGGTGTGTGTGTGTGTGCGTTGTGTGTGTGTGTGTTGTCGGTGTGTGTGTGTGTGTTGTTGGTGTGTGTGTGTGTGTGTTGTGTGTGTGTGTGTTGTCGGTGTGTGTGTGTGTGTGTTGTCGGTGTGTGTGTGTGTGTGTTGTCGGTTTGTGTGTGTGTGTGTGTGTTGTCGGTGTGTGTGTGTGTGTTGTCGGTGTGTGTGTGTGTTGTCGGTGTGTGTGTGTGTGTTGTGTGTGTGTGTCGGTGTGTGTGTGTTGTCGGTGTGTGTGTGTGTGTGTGTGTTGTCGGTGTGTGTGTGTGTGTGTTGTCAGTGTGTGTGTGTGTGTGTTGTCGGTGTGTGTGTGTTTATGTGTTGTCAGTGTGTGTGTGTGTGTTGTCGGTGTGTGTGTGTGTGTTGTCGGTGTGTGTGTGTTGTCGGTGTGTGTGTGTGTGTTGTCGGTGTGTGTGTGTGTGTGTTGTCGGTGTGTGTGTGTGTGTGTGTGTGTGTGTTGTCGGTGTGTGTGTGTGTGTGTTGTCGGTGTGTGTGTGTGTGTTGTCGGTGTGTGTGTGTGTGTTGTCGGTGTGTATGTGTGTGTGTTGTCAGTGTGTGTGTGTGTGTGTCTTGTCGGTGTGTGTGTGTGTGTTGTCGGTGTGTGTGTGTGTGTGTGTTGTCGGTGTGTATGTGTGTGTGTTGTCAGTGTGTGTGTGTGTGTGTGTTGTCAGTGTGTGTGTGTTTATGTGTTGTCGGTGTGTGTGTGTGTTGTCGGTGTGTGTGTGTGTTGTCGGTGTGTGTGTGTGTGTGTTGTCGGTGTGTGTGTGTGTGTGTGTTGTCGGTGTGTGTGTGTTGTCGGTGTGTGTGTGTGTGTTGTCGGTGTGTGTGTGTGTGTGTTGTCGGTGTGTGTGTGTGTGTGTTGTCGGTGTGTGTGTGTGTGTTGTGTGTGTGTGTGTTGTCGGTGTGTGTGTGTGTGTGTTGTCGATGTGTGTGTGTGTGTGTTGTCGGTGTGTGTGTGTGTTGTGTGTGTGTGTGTTGTCGGTGTGTGTGTGTGTGTTGTTGGTGTGTGTGTGTGTGTGTTGTGTGTGTGTGTGTTGTCGGTGTGTGTGTGTGTGTGTTGTCGGTGTGTGTGTGTGTGTGTTGTCGGTGTGTGTGTGTGTTGTCGGTGTGTGTGTGTGTGTGTGTTGTCGGTGTGTGTGTGTGTTGTCGGTGTGTGTGTGTGTGTGTTGTCGGTGTGTGTGTGTGTGTTGTCGGTGTGTGTGTGTGTGTTGTCGATGTGTGTGTGTGTGTGTTGTCGGTGTGTGTGTGTGTGCGTTGTGTGTGTGTGTGTTGTCGGTGTGTGTGTGTGTGTTGTTGGTGTGTGTGTGTGTGTGTTGTTTGTGTGTGTGTTGTCGGTGTGTGTGTGTGTGTGTTGTCGGTGTGTGTGTGTGTGTGTTGTCGGTTTGTGTGTGTGTGTGTGTGTTGTCGGTGTGTGTGTGTGTGTTGTCGGTGTGTGTGTGTGTGTTGTCGGTGTGTGTGTGTGTGTTGTGTGTGTGTGTGTTGTCGGTGTGTGTGTGTGTGTTGTCGATGTGTGTGTGTGTGTGTTGTCGGTGTGTGTGTGTGTGTGTGTGTGTGTGTGTGTGTGTTGTCGGTGTGTGTGAGTGTGTTGTTGGTGTGTGTGTGTGTGTGTTGTGTGTGTGTGTGTTGTCGGTGTGTGTGTTTGTGTGTTGTCGGTGTGTGTGTGTGTGTGTTGTCGGTGTGTGTGTGTGTGTGTTGTCGGTGTGTGTGTGTGTGTGTGTTGTCGGTGTGTGTGTGTGTTGTCGGTGTGTGTGTGTGTGTGTGTTGTCGGTGTCTGTGTGTGTGTTGTCGGTGTGTGTGTGTGTGTTGTCGATGTGTGTGTGTGTTGTCGGTGTGTGTGTGTGCGTTGTGTGTGTGTGTGTTGTCGGTGTGTGTGTGTGTGTTGTTGGTGTGTGTGTGTGTGTGTTGTGTGTGTGTGTGTTGTCGGTGTGTGTGTGTGTGTGTTGTCGGTGTGTGTGTGTGTGTGTTGTCGGTGTGTGTGTGTGTTGTCGGTGTGTGTGTGTGTGTGTGTTGTCGGTGTGTGTGTGTGTTGTCGGTGTGTGTGTGTGTGTGTTGTCGGTGTCTGTGTGTGTGTTGTCGGTGTGTGTGTGTGTTGTCGGTGTGTGTGTGTGTGTGTTGTCGGTGTGTGTGTGTGTGTGTGTTGTCGGTGTGTGTGTGTGTTGTCGGTGTGTGTGTGTGTGTGTTGTGTGTGTGTGTGTGTGTTGTCGGTGTGTGTGTGTGTGTGTTGTCAGTGTGTGTGTGTGTGTGTTGTCGATGTGTGTGTGTGTGTGTTGTCGGTGTGTGTGTGTGTGTTGTCGGTGTGTGTGTGTGTGTGTGTGTGTTGCCGGTGTGTGTGTGTGTGTTGTCGGTGTGTGTGTGTGTGTTGTCGGTGTGTATGTGTGTGTGTTGTCAGTGTGTGTGTGTGTGTGTGTGTTGTCGGTGTGTGTGTGTGTGTGTTTTCGGTGTGTGTGTGTGTGTGTTGTCGGTGTGTGTGTGTGTGTGTGTGGTGTGTGTGTGTGTGTGTGTGTTGTCGGTGTGTGTGTGTGTGTTGTCGGTGTGTGTGTGTGTGTGTTGTCGGTGTGTGTGTGTGTGTTGTGTGTGTGTGTCGGTGTGTGTGTGTGTTGTCGGTGTGTGTGTGTGTGTTGTCAGTGTGTGTGTGTGTGTGTTGTCGGTGTGTGTGTGTGTGTGTGTGTTGTCAGTGTGTGTGTGTGTGTGTGTTGTCGTTGTGTGTGTGTGTGTGTTGTCGGTGTGTGTGTGTGTGTTGTCGGTGTGTGTGTGTGTGTGTGTGTGTGTGTTGTCGGTGTTTGTGTGTGTGTGTTGTCGGTGTGTGTGTGTGTGTGTTGTCGGTGTGTGTGTGTGTGTGTGTTGTCGGTGTGTGTGTGTGTGTGTTGTCGGTGTGTGTGTGTGTGTGTGTGTGTGTGTGTGTGTGTGTTGTCGGTGTGTGTGTGTGTGTTGTCGGTGTGTGTGTGTGTGTGTGTTGTCGGTGTTTGTGTGTGTGTGTTGTCGGTGTGTGTGTGTGTGTGTGTGTGTGTGTGTGTTGTCGGTGTGTGTGTAGGTGTTGTCGGTGTGTGTGTGTGTGTTGTCGGTGTGTGTGTGTGTGTTGTCGGTGTGTATGTGTGTGTGTTGTCAGTGTGTGTGTGTGTGTGTTGTCGGTGTGTGTGTGTTTATGTGTTGTCAGTGTGTGTGTGTGTGTTGTCGGTGTGTGTGTGTGTGTTGTCGGTGTGTGTGTGTTGTCGGTGTGTGTGTGTGTGTTGTCGGTGTGTGTGTGTGTGTGTTGTCGGTTTGTGTGTGTGTGTGTGTGTGTTGTCGGTGTGTGTGTGTGTGTTGTCGGTGTGTGTGTGTGTTGTCGGTGTGTGTGTGTGTGTTGTGTGTGTGTGTCGGTGTGTGTGTGTTGTCGGTGTGTGTGTGTGTGTGTGTGTTGTCGGTGTGTGTGTGTGTGTTGTCAGTGTGTGTGTGTGTGTGTTGTCGGTGTGTGTGTGTGTGTGTGTGTGTGTGTGTGTTGTCGGTGTGTGTGTGTGTGTGTTGTCGGTGTGTGTGTGTGTGTTGTCGGTGTGTGTGTGTGTGTTGTCGGTGTGTATGTGTGTGTGTTGTAAGTGTGTGTGTGTGTGTGTGTGTGTTGTCGGTGTGTGTGTGTGTGTTGTCGGTGTGTGTGTGTGTTGTCGGTGTGTATGTGTGTGTGTTGTCAGGTGTGTGTGTGTGTGTGTGTGTGTCAGTGTGTGTGTGTTTATGTGTTGTCGGTGTGTGTGTGTGTGTGTTGTCGGTGTGTGTGTGTGTGTTGTCGGTGTGTGTGTGTGTTGTCGGTGTGTGTGTGTGTGTTGTCGGTGTGTGTGTGTGTGTGTTGTCGGTTTGTGTGTGTGTGTGTGTGTTGTCGGTGTGTGTGTGTGTGTTGTCGGTGTGTGTGTGTGTTGTCGGTGTGTGTGTGTGTGTTGTGTGTGTGTGTTGTCGGTGTGTGTGTGTGTGTGTTGTCGGTGTGTGTGTGTTGTCGGTGTGTGTGTGTGTGTTGTCGGTGTGTGTGTGTGTTGTCGGTGTGTGTGTGTGTGTGTGTGTTGTCGGTGTGTGTGTGTGTGTGTGTGTGTGTGTGTGTGTTGTCGGTGTGTGTGTGTGTGTTGTCGATGTGTGTGTGTGTGTGTTGTCGGTGTGTGTGTGTGTGTGTTGTGTGTGTGTGTGTTGTCGGTGTGTGTGTGTGTTGTTGGTGTGTGTGTGTGTGTGTGTGTGTGTGTGTGTGTTGTCGGTGTGTGTGTGTGTGTGTTGTCGGTGTGTGTGTGTGTGTGTTGTCGGTGTGTGTGTGTGTGTGTTGTCGGTGTGTGTGTGTGTGTTGTCGGTGTGTGTGTGTGTTGTCGGTGTGTGTGTGTGTGTGTGTTGTCGGTGTCTGTGTGTGTGTTGTCGGTGTGTGTGTGTGTGTGTTGTCGATGTGTGTGTGTGTGTGTTGTCGGTGTGTGTGTGTGTGCGTTGTGTGTGTGTGTGTTGTCGGTGTGTGTGTGTGTGTTGTTGGTGTGTGTGTGTGTGTGTTGTGTGTGTGTGTGTTGTCGGTGTGTGTGTGTGTGTGTTGTCGGTGTGTGTGTGTGTGTGTTGTCGGTGTGTGTGTGTGTGTGTGTCGGTGTGTGTGTGTGTGTGTCGGTGTGTGTGTGTGTGTGTGTGTGTGTGTGTCGGTGTGTGTGTGTTGTCGGTGTGTGTGTGTGTGTGTGTGTTGTCGGTGTGTGTGTGTGTGTGTTGTCAGTGTGTGTGTGTGTGTGTTGTCGGTGTGTGTGTGTTTATGTGTTGTCAGTGTGTGTGTGTGTGTTGTCGGTGTGTGTGTGTGTGTTGTCGGTGTGTGTGTGTTGTCGGTGTGTGTGTGTGTGTTGTCGGTGTGTGTGTGTGTGTGTTGTCGGTTGTGTGTGTGTGTGTGTGTTGTCGGTGTGTGTGTGTGTGTTGTCGGTGTGTGTGTGTGTTGTCGGTGTGTGTGTGTGTGTTGTGTGTGTGTGTCGGTGTGTGTGTGTTGTCGGTGTGTGTGTGTGTGTTGTCGGTGTGTGTGTGTGTGTTGTCGGTGTGTATGTGTGTGTGTTGTAAGTGTGTGTGTGTGTGTGTGTGTTGTCGGTGTGTGTGTGTGTGTTGTCGGTGTGTGTGTGTGTGTTGTCGGTGTGTGTGTGTGTGTTGTCGGTGTGTATGTGTGTGTGTTGTAAGTGTGTGTGTGTGTGTGTGTGTTGTCGGTGTGTGTGTGTGTGTGTTGTCGGTGTGTGTGTGTGTGTTGTCAGTGTGTGTGTGTGTGTGTTGTCGGTGTGTGTGTGTGTGTGTGTGTGTGTGTGTGTTGTCGGTGTGTGTGTGTGTGTGTTGTCGGTGTGTGTGTGTGTGTTGTCGGTGTGTGTGTGTGTGTTGTCGGTGTGTATGTGTGTGTGTTGTAGTGTGTGTGTGTGTGTGTGTGTTGTCGGTGTGTGTGTGTGTGTTGTCGGTGTGTGTGTGTGTTGTCGGTGTGTATGTGTGTGTGTTGTCAGTGTGTGTGTGTGTGTGTGTTGTCAGTGTGTGTGTGTTTATGTGTTGTCGGTGTGTGTGTGTGTGTGTTGTCGGTGTGTGTGTGTGTGTTGTCGGTGTGTGTGTGTGTTGTCGGTGTGTGTGTGTGTTGTCGGTGTGTGTGTGTGTGTGTTGTCGGTTTGTGTGTGTGTGTGTGTGTTGTCGGTGTGTGTGTGTGTGTTGTCGGTGTGTGTGTGTGTTGTCGGTGTGTGTGTGTGTGTTGTGTGTGTGTGTTGTCGGTGTGTGTGTGTGTGTGTTGTCGGTGTGTGTGTGTTGTCGGTGTGTGTGTGTGTGTTGTCGGTGTGTGTGTGTGTTGTCGGTGTGTGTGTGTGTGTGTGTGTTGTCGGTGTGTGTGTGTGTGTTGTGTGTGTGTGTGTTGTCGGTGTGTGTGTGTGTGTTGTCGTGTGTGTGTGTGTGTGTTGTCGGTGTGTGTGTGTGTGTGTTGTGTGTGTGTGTGTTGTCGGTGTGTGTGTGTGTTGTTGGTGTGTGTGTGTGTGTGTTGTGTGTGTGTGTGTTGTCGGTGTGTGTGTGTGTGTTGTCGGTGTGTGTGTGTGTGTGTTGTCGGTGTGTGTGTGTGTGTGTTGTCGGTGTGTGTGTGTGTGTTGTCGGTGTGTGTGTGTGTTGTCGGTGTGTGTGTGTGTGTGTGTTGTCGGTGTCTGTGTGTGTGTTGTCGGTGTGTGTGTGTGTGTTGTCGATGTGTGTGTGTGTGTGTTGTCGGTGTGTGTGTGTGTGCGTTGTGTGTGTGTGTGTTGTCGGTGTGTGTGTGTGTGTTGTTGGTGTGTGTGTGTGTGTGTTGTGTGTGTGTGTGTTGTCGGTGTGTGTGTGTGTGTGTTGTCGGTGTGTGTGTGTGTGTGTTGTCGGTTTGTGTGTGTGTGTGTGTGTTGTCGGTGTGTGTGTGTGTGTTGTCGGTGTGTGTGTGTGTTGTCGGTGTGTGTGTGTGTGTTGTGTGTGTGTGTCGGTGTGTGTGTGTTGTCGGTGTGTGTGTGTGTGTGTGTGTTGTCGGTGTGTGTGTGTGTGTGTTGTCAGTGTGTGTGTGTGTGTGTTGTCGGTGTGTGTGTGTTTTGTGTTGTCAGTGTGTGTGTGTGTGTTGTCGGTGTGTGTGTGTGTGTTGTCGGTGTGTGTGTGTTGTCGGTGTGTGTGTGTGTGTTGTCGGTGTGTGTGTGTGTGTGTTGTCGGTTTGTGTGTGTGTGTGTGTGTTGTCGGTGTGTGTGTGTGTGTTGTCGGTGTGTGTGTGTGTTGTCGGTGTGTGTGTGTGTGTGTTGTCGGTGTGTGTGTGTGTGTTGTCAGTGTGTGTGTGTGTGTGTTGTCGGTGTGTGTGTGTGTGTGTGTGTGTGTGTGTGTTGTCGGTGTGTGTGTGTGTTGTCGGTGTGTGTGTGTGTGTTGTCGGTGTGTGTGTGTGTGTTGTCGGTGTGTATGTGTGTGTGTTGTCAGTGTGTGTGTGTGTGTGTGTTGTCGGTGTGTGTGTGTGTGTTGTCGGTGTGTGTGTGTGTTGTCGGTGTGTATGTGTGTGTGTTGTCAGTGTGTGTGTGTGTGTGTGTTGTCGGTGTGTGTGTGTGTGTGTTGTCGGTGTGTGTGTGTGTGTGTTGTCGGTGTGTGTGTGTGTGTGTGTTGTCGGTGTGTGTGTGTGTTGTCGGTGTGTGTGTGTGTGTTGTCGGTGTGTGTGTGTGTGTGTTGTCGGTTGTGTGTGTGTGTGTGTGTTGTCGGTGTGTGTGTGTGTGTTGTCGGTGTGTGTGTGTGTTGTCGGTGTGTGTGTGTGTGTTGTGTGTGTGTGTTGTCGGTGTGTGTGTGTGTGTGTGTGTTGTCGTGTGTGTGTGTGTTGTCGGTGTGTGTGTGTGTGTTGTCGGTGTGTGTGTGTGTGTGTGTGTGTGTGTGTGTTGTCGTGTGTGTGTGTGTGTGTGTGTTGTCGGTGTGTGTGTGTGTGTGTTGTCGTTGTGTGTGTGTGTGTGTTGTCGGTGTGTGTGTGTGTGTGTGTTGTCGGTGTGTGTGTGTGTGTGTGTGTTGTCGGTGTGTGTGTGTGTGTGTTGTCGGTGTGTGTGTGTGTGTGTTGTCGGTGTGTGTGTGTGTGTGTGTGTGTGTGTGTGTTGTCGGTGTGTGTGTGTGTGTGTTGTCGGTGTGTGTGTGTGTGTGTGTGTGTGTGTGTGTGTGTGTTGTCGGTGTGTGTGTGTGTGTTGTCGGTGTGTGTGTGTGTGTTGTCGGTGTGTGTGTGTGTGTGTTGTCGTGTGTGTGTGTGTGTTGTCGGTGTGTGTGTGTGTGTTGTCGGTGTGTGTGTGTGTGTTGTCGGTGTGTGTGTGTGTGTTGTCGGTGTGTGTGTGTTGTGTGTTGTCGGTGTGTGTGTGTGTGTTGTCGGTGTGTGTGTGTGTGTTGTCGGTGTGTGTGTGTGTGTCGGTGTGTGTGTGTGTGTTGTCGGTGTGTGTGTGTGTGTGTTGTCGGTTGTGTGTGTGTGTGTGTGTGTTGTCGGTGTGTGTGTGTGTGTTGTCGGTGTGTGTGTGTGTTGTCGGTGTGTGTGTGTGTGTTGTGTGTGTGTGTCGGTGTGTGTGTGTTGTCGGTGTGTGTGTGTGTGTGTGTTGTCGGTGTGTGTGTGTGTGTTGTCGGTGTGTGTGTGTGTGTGTTGTCGGTGTGTGTGTGTGTGTTGTCGGTGTGTGTGTGTGTGTTGTCGGTGTGTGTGTGTGTGTGTTGTCAGTGTGTGTGTGTGTGTGTTTGTCGGTGTGTGTGTGTGTGTTGTCGGTGTGTGTGTGTGTGTGTTGTCGGTGTGTATGTGTGTGTGTTGTCAGTGTGTGTGTGTGTGTGTGTTGTCGTGTGTGTGTGTGTGTGTGTTGTCGGTGTGTGTGTGTGTTGTCGGTGTGTGTGTGTGTTGTCGGTGTGTGTGTGTGTGTGTTGTCGGTGTGTGTGTGTGTGTGTGTTGTCGGTGTGTGTGTGTTGTCGGTGTGTGTGTGTGTGTTGTCGGTGTGTGTGTGTGTGTGTTGTCGGTGTGTGTGTGTGTGTGTTGTCGGTGTGTGTGTGTGTGTGTGTGTGTGTGTGTGTTGTCGGTGTGTGTGTGTGTGTGTTGTCGTGTGTGTGTGTGTGTGTTGTCGGTGTGTGTGTGTGTGTGTGTGTGTGTGTGTTGTCGGTGTGTGTGTGTGTGTTGTTGGTGTGTGTGTGTGTGTGTTGTGTGTGTGTGTGTTGTCGGTGTGTGTGTGTGTGTGTTGTCGGTGTGTGTGTGTGTGTGTTGTCGGTGTGTGTGTGTGTTGTCGGTGTGTGTGTGTGTGTGTGTTGTCGGTGTGTGTGTGTGTGTTGTCGGTGTGTGTGTGTGTGTGTTGTCGGTGTGTGTGTGTGTGTTGTCGGTGTGTGTGTGTGTGTTGTCGTGTGTGTGTGTGTGTGTTGTCGGTGTGTGTGTGTGTGTCGTTGTGTGTGTGTGTGTTGTCGGTGTGTGTGTGTGTGTTGTTGGTGTGTGTGTGTGTGTGTTGTGTGTGTGTGTGTTGTCGGTGTGTGTGTGTGTGTGTTGTCGGTGTGTGTGTGTGTGTGTTGTCGGTGTGTGTGTGTGTGTGTGTTGTCGGTGTGTGTGTGTGTGTTGTCGGTGTGTGTGTGTGTGTTGTCGGTGTGTGTGTGTGTGTTGTGTGTGTGTGTGTTGTCGGTGTGTGTGTGTGTGTTGTCGATGTGTGTGTGTGTGTGTTGTCGGTGTGTGTGTGTGTGTGTGTGTGTGTGTGTGTGTGTTGTCGGTGTGTGTGTGTGTGTTGTTGGTGTGTGTGTGTGTGTGTTGTGTGTGTGTGTGTTGTCGGTGTGTGTGTGTGTGTGTTGTCGGTGTGTGTGTGTGTGTGTTGTCGGTGTGTGTGTGTGTGTGTTGTCGGTGTGTGTGTGTGTGTGTGTTGTCGGTGTGTGTGTGTGTTGTCGGTGTGTGTGTGTGTGTGTGTTGTCGGTGTGTGTGTGTGTGTTGTCGGTGTGTGTGTGTGTGTTGTCGGTGTGTGTGTGTGTTGTCGGTGTGTGTGTGTGCGTTGTGTGTGTGTGTGTTGTCGGTGTGTGTGTGTGTGTTGTTGTGTGTGTGTGTGTGTGTGTTGTGTGTGTGTGTGTTGTCGGTGTGTGTGTGTGTGTGTTGTCGGTGTGTGTGTGTGTGTGTTGTCGGTGTGTGTGTGTGTTGTCGGTGTGTGTGTGTGTGTGTGTTGTCGGTGTGTGTGTGTGTTGTCGGTGTGTGTGTGTGTGTGTTGTCGGTGTGTGTGTGTGTGTTGTCGGTGTGTGTGTGTGTTGTCGGTGTGTGTGTGTGTGTGTTGTCGGTGTGTGTGTGTGTGTGTGTTGTCGGTGTGTGTGTGTGTGTTGTCGGTGTGTGTGTGTGTGTGTTGTGTGTGTGTGTGTGTGTTGTCGGTGTGTGTGTGTGTGTGTTGTCGTGTGTGTGTGTGTGTGTTGTCGTGTGTGTGTGTGTGTGTTGTCGGTGTGTGTGTGTGTGTTGTCGGTGTGTGTGTGTGTGTGTGTGTGTCGGTGTGTGTGTGTGTGTTGTCGGTGTGTGTGTGTGTGTTGTCGGTGTGTTGTGTGTGTGTTGTCGGTGTGTGTGTGTGTGTGTGTGTTGTCGGTGTGTGTGTGTGTGTGTTGTCGGTGTGTGTGTGTGTGTGTTGTCGGTGTGTGTGTGTGTGTGTGTGTGTGTGTGTGTGTGTGTGTGTTGTCGGTGTGTGTGTGTGTGTTGTCGGTGTGTGTGTGTGTGTGTTGTCGGTGTGTGTGTGTGTGTTGTGTGTGTGTGTCGGTGTGTGTGTGTGTTGTCGGTGTGTGTGTGTGTGTTGTCGGTGTGTGTGTGTGTGTGTTGTCGGTGTGTGTGTGTGTGTGTGTGTGTCGTGTGTGTGTGTGTGTGTGTTGTCGTGTGTGTGTGTGTGTGTTGTCGGTGTGTGTGTGTGTGTTGTCGGTGTGTGTGTGTGTGTGTGTGTGTGTGTTGTCGGTGTGTGTGTGTGTGTGTTGTCGGTGTGTGTGTGTGTGTGTTGTCGGTGTGTGTGTGTGTGTGTGTTGTCGGTGTGTGTGTGTGTGTGTTGTCGGTGTGTGTGTGTGTGTGTGTGTGTGTGTGTGTGTGTGTTGTCGGTGTGTGTGTGTGTGTTGTCGGTGTGTGTGTGTGTGTGTTGTCGGTGTGTGTGTGTGTGTGTTGTCGGTGTGTGTGTGTGTGTGTGTGTGTGTGTGTGTTGTCGGTGTGTGTGTGTGTGTTGTCGGTGTGTGTGTGTGTGTTGTCGGTGTGTGTGTGTGTGTTGTCGGTGTGTTGTGTGTGTGTTGTCAGTGTGTGTGTGTGTGTGTTGTCGGTGTGTGTGTGTTGTGTGTTGTCGGTGTGTGTGTGTGTGTTGTCGGTGTGTGTGTGTGTGTTGTCGGTGTGTGTGTGTGTTGTCGGTGTGTGTGTGTGTGTTGTCGGTGTGTGTGTGTGTGTGTTGTCGGTTGTGTGTGTGTGTGTGTGTGTTGTCGGTGTGTGTGTGTGTGTTGTCGGTGTGTGTGTGTGTTGTCGGTGTGTGTGTGTGTGTTGTGTGTGTGTGTCGGTGTGTGTGTGTTGTCGGTGTGTGTGTGTGTGTGTGTGTTGTCGGTGTGTGTGTGTGTGTTGTCGTGTGTGTGTGTGTGTGTTGTCGGTGTGTGTGTGTGTGTGTGTGTGTGTGTGTGTTGTCGGTGTGTGTGTGTGTGTGTTGTCGGTGTGTGTGTGTGTGTTGTCGGTGTGTGTGTGTGTGTTGTCGGTGTGTATGTGTGTGTGTTGTCGTGTGTGTGTGTGTGTGTGTGTGTTGTCGGTGTGTGTGTGTGTGTTGTCGGTGTGTGTGTGTGTTGTCGGTGTGTGTGTGTGTGTGTTGTCGGTGTGTGTGTGTGTGTGTGTTGTCGTGTGTGTGTGTGTGTGTGTTGTCGGTGTGTGTGTGTGTGTGTTGTCGGTGTGTGTGTGTGTGTTGTCGGTGTGTGTGTGTGTTGTCGGTGTGTGTGTGTGTGTTGTCGGTGTGTGTGTGTGTGTGTTGTCGGTTGTGTGTGTGTGTGTGTGTTGTCGGTGTGTGTGTGTGTGTTGTCGGTGTGTGTGTGTGTTGTCGGTGTGTGTGTGTGTGTTGTGTGTGTGTGTTGTCGGTGTGTGTGTGTGTGTGTTGTCGTGTGTGTGTGTGTTGTCGGTGTGTGTGTGTGTGTTGTCGGTGTGTGTGTGTGTTGTCGGTGTGTGTGTGTGTGTGTGTGTTGTCGGTGTGTGTGTGTGTGTGTGTGTGTGTGTGTGTGTTGTCGGTGTGTGTGTGTGTGTTGTCGATGTGTGTGTGTGTGTGTTGTCGGTGTGTGTGTGTGTGTGTTGTGTGTGTGTGTGTTGTCGGTGTGTGTGTGTGTTGTTGGTGTGTGTGTGTGTGTGTTGTGTGTGTGTGTGTTGTCGGTGTGTGTGTGTGTGTGTTGTCGGTGTGTGTGTGTGTGTGTTGTCGGTGTGTGTGTGTGTGTGTTGTCGGTGTGTGTGTGTGTGTTGTCGGTGTGTGTGTGTGTTGTCGGTGTGTGTGTGTGTGTGTGTTGTCGGTGTGTGTGTGTGTGTTGTCGGTGTGTGTGTGTGTGTGTGTTGTCGGTGTGTGTGTGTGTGTGTTGTCGGTGTGTGTGTGTGTGTCGTTGTGTGTGTGTGTGTTGTCGGTGTGTGTGTGTGTGTTGTTGGTGTGTGTGTGTGTGTGTTGTGTGTGTGTGTGTTGTCGGTGTGTGTGTGTGTGTGTTGTCGGTGTGTGTGTGTGTGTGTTGTCGGTTGTGTGTGTGTGTGTGTGTTGTCGGTGTGTGTGTGTGTTGTCGGTGTGTGTGTGTGTTGTCGGTGTGTGTGTGTGTGTTGTGGTGTGTGTCGGTGTGTGTGTGTTGTCGGTGTGTGTGTGTGTGTGTGTTGTCGGTGTGTGTGTGTGTGTGTTGTCGTGTGTGTGTGTGTGTGTTGTCGGTGTGTGTGTGTGTGTGTTGTCGTGTGTGTGTGTGTGTTGTCGGTGTGTGTGTGTGTGTTGTCGGTGTGTGTGTGTTGTCGTGTGTGTGTGTGTGTGTTGTCGGTGTGTGTGTGTGTGTGTTGTCGGTTTGTGTGTGTGTGTGTGTGTTGTCGGTGTGTGTGTGTGTGTTGTCGGTGTGTGTGTGTGTTGTCGGTGTGTGTGTGTGTGTTGTGTGTGTGTGTCGGTGTGTGTGTGTTGTCGGTGTGTGTGTGTGTGTTGTCGGTGTGTGTGTGTGTGTTGTCGGTGTGTGTGTGTGTGTGTTGTCGTGTGTGTGTGTGTGTGTGTGTTGTCGGTGTGTGTGTGTGTGTTGTCGGTGTGTGTGTGTGTGTTGTCGGTGTGTGTGTGTGTGTTGTCGGTGTGTATGTGTGTGTGTTGTAGTGTGTGTGTGTGTGTGTGTGTTGTCGGTGTGTGTGTGTGTGTGTTGTCGGTGTGTGTGTGTGTGTTGTCAGTGTGTGTGTGTGTGTGTTGTCGGTGTGTGTGTGTGTGTGTGTGTGTGTGTGTGTGTTGTCGGTGTGTGTGTGTGTGTGTTGTCGGTGTGTGTGTGTGTGTTGTCGGTGTGTGTGTGTGTGTTGTCGGTGTGTATGTGTGTGTGTTGTAGTGTGTGTGTGTGTGTGTGTGTTGTCGGTGTGTGTGTGTGTGTTGTCGGTGTGTGTGTGTGTTGTCGGTGTGTATGTGTGTGTGTTGTCAGTGTGTGTGTGTGTGTGTGTTGTCAGTGTGTGTGTGTTTATGTGTTGTCGGTGTGTGTGTGTGTGTGTTGTCGGTGTGTGTGTGTGTGTTGTCGGTGTGTGTGTGTGTTGTCGGTGTGTGTGTGTGTTGTCGGTGTGTGTGTGTGTGTGTGTTGTCGGTTGTGTGTGTGTGTGTGTGTTGTCGGTGTGTGTGTGTGTGTTGTCGGTGTGTGTGTGTGTTGTCGGTGTGTGTGTGTGTGTTGTGTGTGTGTGTTGTCGGTGTGTGTGTGTGTGTGTTGTCGTGTGTGTGTGTGTTGTCGGTGTGTGTGTGTGTGTTGTCGGTGTGTGTGTGTGTTGTCGGTGTGTGTGTGTGTGTGTGTGTTGTCGGTGTGTGTGTGTGTGTTGTGTGTGTGTGTGTTGTCGGTGTGTGTGTGTGTGTTGTCGATGTGTGTGTGTGTGTTGTCGGTGTGTGTGTGTGTGTGTTGTGTGTGTGTGTGTTGTCGGTGTGTGTGTGTGTTGTTGGTGTGTGTGTGTGTGTGTTGTGTGTGTGTGTGTTGTCGGTGTGTGTGTGTGTGTGTTGTCGGTGTGTGTGTGTGTGTGTTGTCGGTGTGTGTGTGTGTGTGTTGTCGGTGTGTGTGTGTGTGTTGTCGGTGTGTGTGTGTGTTGTCGGTGTGTGTGTGTGTGTGTGTTGTCGGTGTCTGTGTGTGTGTTGTCGGTGTGTGTGTGTGTGTTGTCGATGTGTGTGTGTGTGTGTTGTCGGTGTGTGTGTGTGTGCGTTGTGTGTGTGTGTGTTGTCGGTGTGTGTGTGTGTGTTGTTGGTGTGTGTGTGTGTGTGTTGTGTGTGTGTGTGTTGTCGGTGTGTGTGTGTGTGTGTTGTCGGTGTGTGTGTGTGTGTGTTGTCGGTTTGTGTGTGTGTGTGTGTGTTGTCGGTGTGTGTGTGTGTGTTGTCGGTGTGTGTGTGTGTTGTCGGTGTGTGTGTGTGTGTTGTGTGTGTGTGTCGGTGTGTGTGTGTTGTCGGTGTGTGTGTGTGTGTGTGTGTTGTCGGTGTGTGTGTGTGTGTGTTGTCAGTGTGTGTGTGTGTGTGTTGTCGGTGTGTGTGTGTTTATGTGTTGTCAGTGTGTGTGTGTGTGTTGTCGGTGTGTGTGTGTGTGTTGTCGGTGTGTGTGTGTTGTCGGTGTGTGTGTGTGTGTTGTCGGTGTGTGTGTGTGTGTGTTGTCGGTTTGTGTGTGTGTGTGTGTGTTGTCGGTGTGTGTGTGTGTGTTGTCGGTGTGTGTGTGTTGTCGGTGTGTGTGTGTGTGTGTTGTCGGTGTGTGTGTGTGTGTTGTCAGTGTGTGTGTGTGTGTGTTGTCGGTGTGTGTGTGTGTGTGTGTGTGTGTGTGTGTTGTCGGTGTGTGTGTGTGTGTGTTGTCGGTGTGTGTGTGTGTGTTGTCGGTGTGTGTGTGTGTGTTGTCGGTGTGTATGTGTGTGTGTTGTCAGTGTGTGTGTGTGTGTGTGTTGTCGGTGTGTGTGTGTGTTGTCGGTGTGTGTGTGTGTTGTCGGTGTGTATGTGTGTGTGTTGTCAGTGTGTGTGTGTGTGTGTGTTGTCAGTGTGTGTGTGTTTATGTGTTGTCGGTGTGTGTGTGTGTGTGTTGTCGGTGTGTGTGTGTGTGTGTGTTGTCGGTGTGTGTGTGTGTTGTCGGTGTGTGTGTGTGTGTTGTCGGTGTGTGTGTGTGTGTGTTGTCGGTTTGTGTGTGTGTGTGTGTGTTGTCGGTGTGTGTGTGTGTGTTGTCGGTGTGTGTGTGTGTTGTCGGTGTGTGTGTGTGTGTTGTGTGTGTGTGTTGTCGGTGTGTGTGTGTGTGTGTGTGTTGTCGGTGTGTGTGTGTTGTCGGTGTGTGTGTGTGTGTTGTCGGTGTGTGTGTGTGTGTTGTGTGTGTGTGTGTTGTCGGTGTGTGTGTGTGTGTGTGTTGTCAGTGTGTGTGTGTGTGTGTGTTGTCGTTGTGTGTGTGTGTGTGTTGTCGGTGTGTGTGTGTGTGTGTGTTGTCGGTGTGTGTGTGTGTGTGTGTGTTGTCGGTGTTTGTGTGTGTGTGTTGTCGGTGTGTGTGTGTGTGTGTTGTCGGTGTGTGTGTGTGTGTGTGTGTGTGTGTGTGTTGTCGGTGTGTGTGTGTGTGTGTTGTCGGTGTGTGTGTGTGTGTGTGTGTGTGTGTGTGTGTGTGTTGTCGGTGTGTGTGTGTGTGTTGTCGGTGTGTGTGTGTGTGTTGTCGGTGTTTGTGTGTGTGTGTTGTCAGTGTGTGTGTGTGTGTTGTCGGTGTGTGTGTGTGTGTTGTCGGTGTGTGTGTGTGTGTTGTCGGTGTGTGTGTGTGTTGTCGGTGTGTGTGTGTGTATGTGTTGTCAGTGTGTGTGTGTGTGTTGTCGGTGTGTGTGTGTGTGTTGTCGGTGTGTGTGTGTTGTCGGTGTGTGTGTGTGTGTTGTCGGTGTGTGTGTGTGTGTGTTGTCGGTTTGTGTGTGTGTGTGTGTGTGTTGTCGGTGTGTGTGTGTGTGTTGTCGGTGTGTGTGTGTGTTGTCGGTGTGTGTGTGTGTGTTGTGTGTGTGTGTCGGTGTGTGTGTGTTGTCGGTGTGTGTGTGTGTGTGTGTTGTCGGTGTGTGTGTGTGTGTTGTCAGTGTGTGTGTGTGTGTGTGTTGTCGGTGTGTGTGTGTGTGTGTGTGTGTGTGTGTGTTGTCGGTGTGTGTGTGTGTGTGTTGTCGGTGTGTGTGTGTGTGTTGTCGGTGTGTGTGTGTGTGTTGTCGGTGTGTATGTGTGTGTGTTGTCAGTGTGTGTGTGTGTGTGTGTTGTCGGTGTGTGTGTGTGTGTTGTCGGTGTGTGTGTGTGTTGTCGGTGTGTATGTGTGTGTGTTGTCAGTGTGTGTGTGTGTGTGTGTGTTGTCAGTGTGTGTGTGTTTATGTGTTGTCGGTGTGTGTGTGTGTCTGTTGTCGCTGTGTGTGTGTGTGTGTGTTGTCGGTGTGTGTGTGTGTTGTCGGTGTGTGTGTGTGTGTTGTCGGTGTGTGTGTGTGTTGTCGGTTTGTGTGTGTGTGTGTGTGTTGTCGGTGTGTGTGTGTGTGTGTTGTCGGTGTGTGTGTGTGTTGTCGGTGTGTGTGTGTGTGTGTTGTGTGTGTGTGTGTTGTCGGTGTGTGTGTGTTGTCGATGTGTGTGTGTGTGTGTTGTCGGTGTGTGTGTGTGTGTGTTGTGTGTGTGTGTGTTGTCGGTGTGTGTGTGTGTGTTGTCGGTGTGTGTGTGTGTGTGTTGTCGGTGTGTGTGTGTGTGTGTTGTCGGTGTGTGTGTGTGTGTGTTGTCGGTGTGTGTGTGTGTGTGTTGTCGGTGTGTGTGTGTGTGTGTGTTGTCGGTGTGTGTGTGTGTTGTCGGTGTGTGTGTGTGTGTGTGTTGTCGGTGTCTGTGTGTGTTGTCGGTGTGTGTGTGTGTGTTGTCGGTGTGTGTGTGTGTTGTCGGTGTGTATGTGTGTGTGTTGTCAGTGTGTGTGTGTGTGTGTGTTGTCAGTGTGTGTGTGTTTATGTGTTGTCGGTGTGTGTGTGTGTTGTCGGTGTGTGTGTGTGTGTGTGTTGTCGGTGTGTGTGTGTGTGTTGTCGGTGTGTGTGTGTGTGTTGTCGGTGTGTGTGTGTGTGTGTTGTCGGTTTGTGTGTGTGTGTGTGTGTTGTCGGTGTGTGTGTGTGTGTTGTCGGTGTGTGTGTGTGTTGTCGGTGTGTGTGTGTGTGTTGTGTGTGTGTGTTGTCGGTGTGTGTGTGTGTGTGTGTGTGTTGTCGGTGTGTGTGTGTTGTCGGTGTGTGTGTGTGTGTTGTCGGTGTGTGTGTGTGTGTTGTGTGTGTGTGTGTTGTCGGTGTGTGTGTGTGTGTTGTCAGTGTGTGTGTGTGTGTGTGTTGTCGTTGTGTGTGTGTGTGTGTTGTCGGTGTGTGTGTGTGTGTGTGTTGTCGGTGTGTGTGTGTGTGTGTGTGTGTTGTCGGTGTTTGTGTGTGTGTGTTGTCGGTGTGTGTGTGTGTGTGTTGTCGGTGTGTGTGTGTGTGTGTGTGTGTGTTGTCGGTGTGTGTGTGTGTGTGTTGTCGGTGTGTGTGTGTGTGTGTGTGTGTGTGTGTGTGTGTGTGTGTGTGTGTGTGTTGTCGGTGTGTGTGTGTGTGTTGTCGGTGTGTGTGTGTGTGTGTTGTCGGTGTTTGTGTGTGTGTGTTGTCAGTGTGTGTGTGTGTGTTGTCGGTGTGTGTGTGTGTGTTGTCGGTGTGTGTGTGTGTGTTGTCGGTGTGTGTGTGTGTGTTGTCGGTGTGTGTGTGTTTATGTGTTGTCAGTGTGTGTGTGTGTGTTGTCGGTGTGTGTGTGTGTGTTGTCGGTGTGTGTGTGTTGTCGGTGTGTGTGTGTGTGTTGTCGGTGTGTGTGTGTGTGTGTTGTCGGTTTGTGTGTGTGTGTGTGTGTGTTGTCGGTGTGTGTGTGTGTGTTGTCGGTGTGTGTGTGTGTTGTCGGTGTGTGTGTGTGTGTTGTGTGTGTGTGTCGGTGTGTGTGTGTTGTCGGTGTGTGTGTGTGTGTGTGTGTTGTCGGTGTGTGTGTGTGTGTTGTCAGTGTGTGTGTGTGTGTGTGTTGTCGGTGTGTGTGTGTGTGTGTGTGTGTGTGTGTGTTGTCGGTGTGTGTGTGTGTGTGTTGTCGGTGTGTGTGTGTGTGTGTGTGTTGTCGGTGTGTATGTGTGTGTGTTGTCAGTGTGTGTGTGTGTGTGTGTTGTCGGTGTGTGTGTGTGTGTTGTCGGTGTGTGTGTGTGTTGTCGGTGTGTATGTGTGTGTGTTGTCAGTGTGTGTGTGTGTGTGTGTTGTCAGTGTGTGTGTGTTTATGTGTTGTCGGTGTGTGTGTGTGTCTGTTGTCGGTGTGTGTGTGTGTGTGTGTTGTCGGTGTGTGTGTGTGTTGTCGGTGTGTGTGTGTGTGTTGTCGGTGTGTGTGTGTGTGTGTGTGTTGTCGGTTTGTGTGTGTGTGTGTGTGTTGTCGGTGTGTTTGTGTGTGTTGTCGGTGTGTGTGTGTGTTGTCGGTGTGTGTGTGTGTTGTCGGTGTGTGTGTGTGTGTGTTGTGTGTGTGTGTGTTGTCGGTGTGTGTGTGTTGTCGATGTGTGTGTGTGTGTGTTGTCGGTGTGTGTGTGTGTGTTGTGTGTGTGTGTGTTGTCGGTGTGTGTGTGTGTGTTGTTGGTGTGTGTGTGTGTGTGTTGTCGGTGTGTGTGTGTGTGTGTTGTCGGTGTGTGTGTGTGTGTGTTGTCGGTGTCTGTGTGTGTGTTGTCGGTGTGTGTGTGTGTGTTGTCGATGTGTGTGTGTGTGTGTTGTCGGTGTGTGTGTGTGTGCGTTGTGTGTGTGTGTGTTGTCGGTGTGTGTGTGTGTGTTGTTGGTGTGTGTGTGTGTGTGTTGTGTGTGTGTGTGTTGTCGGTGTGTGTGTGTGTGTGTTGTCGGTTTGTGTGTGTGTGTGTGTGTTGTCGGTGTGTGTGTGTGTGTTGTCGGTGTGTGTGTGTTGTCGGTGTGTGTGTGTGTGTTGTCGGTGTGTGTGTGTGTGTGTTGTCGGTTTGTGTGTGTGTGTGTTGTCGGTGTGTGTGTGTGTGTTGTCGGTGTGTGTGTGTTGTCGGTGTGTGTGTGTGTGTTGTGTGTGTGTGTCGGTGTGTGTGTGTTGTCGGTGTGTGTGTGTGTGTTGTCGGTGTGTGTGTGTGTGTTGTCAGTGTGTGTGTGTGTGTGTTGTCGGTGTGTGTGTGTGTGTGTGTGTGTGTGTGTTGTCGGTGTGTGTGTGTGTGTGTTGTCGGTGTGTGTGTGTGTGTTGTCGGTGTGTGTGTGTGTGTTGTCGGTGTGTATGTGTGTGTGTTGTCAGTGTGTGTGTGTGTGTGTGTTGTCGGTGTGTGTGTGTGTGTTGTCGGTGTGTGTGTGTGTGTTGTCGGTGTGTATGTGTATGTGTTGTCAGTGTGTGTGTGTGTGTGTGTTGTCAGTGTGTGTGTGTTTATGTGTTGTCGGTGTGTGTGTGTGTGTGTTGTCGGTGTGTGTGTGTGTGTGTGTTGTCGGTGTGTGTGTGTGTTGTCGGTGTGTGTGTGTGTGTTGTCGGTGTGTGTGTGTGTGTGTTGTCGGTGTGTGTGTGTGTTGTCGGTGTGTGTGTGTGTGTTGTCGGTGTGTGTGTGTGTGTGTTGTCGGTTTGTGTGTGTGTGTGTGTGTTGTCGGTGTGTGTGTGTGTGTTGTCGGTGTGTGTGTGTGTTGTCGGTGTGTGTGTGTGTGTTGTGTGTGTGTGTTGTCGGTGTGTGTGTGTGTGTGTGTGTTGTCGGTGTGTGTGTGTTGTCGGTGTGTGTGTGTGTGTTGTCGGTGTGTGTGTGTGTGTTGTGTGTGTGTGTGTTGTCGGTGTGTGTGTGTGTGTGTGTTGTCAGTGTGTGTGTGTGTGTGTGTTGTCGTTGTGTGTGTGTGTGTGTTGTCGGTGTGTGTGTGTGTGTGTGTTGTCGGTGTGTGTGTGTGTGTGTGTGTTGTCGGTGTTTGTGTGTGTGTGTTGTCGGTGTGTGTGTGTGTGTGTTGTCGGTGTGTGTGTGTGTGTGTGTGTGTGTGTGTTGTCGGTGTGTGTGTGTGTGTGTTGTCGGTGTGTGTGTGTGTGTGTGTGTGTGTGTGTGTGTGTGTGTGTGTGTGTGTGTTGTCGGTGTGTGTGTGTGTGTTGTCGGTGTGTGTGTGTGTGTTGTCGGTGTTTGTGTGTGTGTGTTGTCGGTGTGTGTGTGTGTGTGTGTGTGTGTGTGTGTTGTCGGTGTGTGTGTGTAGGTGTTGTCGGTGTGTGTGTGTGTGTTGTCGGTGTGTGTGTGTGTTGTCGGTGTGTATGTGTGTGTGTTGTCAGTGTGTGTGTGTGTGTGTTGTCGGTGTGTGTGTGTTTATGTGTTGTCAGTGTGTGTGTGTGTGTTGTTGGTGTGTGTGTGTGTGTTGTCGGTGTGTGTGTGTGTTGTCGGTGTGTGTGTGTGTGTTGTCGGTGTGTGTGTGTGTGTGTTGTCGGTTTGTGTGTGTGTGTGTGTGTTGTCGCTGTGTGTGTGTGTGTTGTCGGAGTGTGTGTGTGTTGTCGGTGTGTGTGTGTGTGTTGTGTGTGTGTGTCGGTGTGTGTGTGTTGTCGGTGTGTGTGTGTGTGTGTGTGTTGTCGGTTTGTGTGTGTGTGTTGTCGGTGTGTGTGTGTGTGTGTGTTGTCGGTGTGTGTGTGTGTGTGTGTGTGTGTGTGTTGTCGGTGTGTGTGTGTGTGTGTTGTCGGTGTGTGTGTGTGTGTTGTCGGTGTGTGTGTGTGTGTTGTCGGTGTGTATGTGTGTGTGTTGTCAGTGTGTGTGTGTGTGTGTCTTGTCGGTGTGTGTGTGTGTGTTGTCGGTGTGTGTGTGTGTGTGTGTTGTCGGTGTGTATGTGTGTGTGTTGTCAGTGTGTGTGTGTGTGTGTGTTGTCAGTGTGTGTGTGTTTATGTGTTGTCGGTGTGTGTGTGTGTTTTCGGTGTGTGTGTGTGTTGTCGGTGTGTGTGTGTGTGTGTTGTCGGTGTGTGTGTGTGTGTGTGTGTTGTCGGTGTGTGTGTGTTGTCGGTGTGTGTGTGTGTGTTGTCGGTGTGTGTGTGTGTGTGTTGTCGGTGTGTGTGTGTGTGTGTTGTCGGTGTGTGTGTGTGTGTTGTGTGTGTGTGTGTTGTCGGTGTGTGTGTGTGTGTTGTCGATGTGTGTGTGTGTGTGTTGTCGGTGTGTGTGTGTGTGTGTTGTGTGTGTGTGTGTTGTCGGTGTGTGTGTGTGTTGTCGGTTTGTGTGTGTGTGTGTGTGTTGTCGGTGTGTGTGTGTGTGTTGTCGGTGTGTGTGTGTGTTGTCGGTGTGTGTGTGTGTGTTGTGTGTGTGTGTCGGTGTGTGTGTGTTGTCGGTGTGTGTGTGTGTGTTGTCGGTGTGTGTGTGTGTGTTGTCAGTGTGTGTGTGTGTGTGTTGTCGGTGTGTGTGTGTGTGTGTGTGTGTGTGTGTGTGTGTTGTCGGTGTGTGTGTGTGTGTGTTGTCGGTGTGTGTGTGTGTGTTGTCGGTGTGTGTGTGTGTGTTGTCGGTGTGTATGTGTGTGTGTTGTCAGTGTGTGTGTGTGTGTGTGTTGTCGGTGTGTGTGTGTGTGTTGTCGGTGTGTGTGTGTGTGTTGTCGGTGTGTATGTGTGTGTGTTGTCAGTGTGTGTGTGTGTGTGTGTTGTCAGTGTGTGTGTGTTTATGTGTTTGTGTGTGTGTGTGTGTGTGTTGTCGGTGTGTGTGTGTGTGTTGTCGGTGTGTGTGTGTGTTGTCGGTGTGTGTGTGTGTGTTGTGTGTGTGTGTTGTCGGTGTGTGTGTGTGTGTGTGTTGTCGGTGTGTGTGTGTTGTCGGTGTGTGTGTGTTGTCGGTGTGTGTGTGTGTGTTGTGTTTGTGTGTTGTCGGTGTGTGTGTGTGTGTGTGTGTTGTCAGTGTGTGTGTGTGTGTGTGTTGTCGTTGTGTGTGTGTGTGTGTTGTCGGTGTGTGTGTGTGTGTGTGTTGTCGGTGTGTGTGTGTGTGTGTGTGTTGTCGGTGTTTGTGTGTGTGTGTTGTCGGTGTGTGTGTGTGTGTGTTGTCGGTGTGTGTGTGTGTGTGTGTGTGTGTGTGTTGTCGGTGTGTGTGTGTGTGTGTTGTCGGTGTGTGTGTGTGTGTGTGTGTGTGTGTGTGTGTGTGTGTGTGTTGTCGGTGTGTGTGTGTGTGTTGTCGGTGTGTGTGTGTGTGTTGTCGGTGTTTGTGTGTGTGTGTTGTCGGTGTGTGTGTGTGTGTGTGTGTGTGTGTGTGTGTGTGTGTGTTGTCGGTGTGTGTGTGTAGGTGTTGTCGGTGTGTGTGTGTGTGTTGTCGGTGTGTGTGTGTGTTGTCGGTGTGTATGTGTGTGTGTTGTCAGTGTGTGTGTGTGTGTGTTGTCGGTGTGTGTGTGTTTATGTGTTGTCAGTGTGTGTGTGTGTGTTGTCGGTGTGTGTGTGTGTGTTGTCGGTGTGTGTGTGTGTTGTCGGTGTGTGTGTGTGTGTTGTCGGTGTTTGTGTGTGTGTGTTGTCGGTGTGTGTGTGTGTGTGTGTGTGTGTGTGTGTGTGTGTGTTGTCGGTGTGTGTGTGTAGGTGTTGTCGGTGTGTGTGTGTGTGTTGTCGGTGTGTGTGTGTGTTGTCGGTGTGTATGTGTGTGTGTTGTCGGTGTGTGTGTGTTTATGTGTTGTCAGTGTGTGTGTGTGTGTTGTCGGTGTGTGTGTGTGTGTTGTCGGTGTGTGTGTGTGTTGTCGGTGTGTGTGTGTGTGTTGTCGGTGTGTGTGTGTGTGTGTTGTCGGTTTGTGTGTGTGTGTGTGTGTGTTGTCGGTGTGTGTGTGTGTGTTGTCGGAGTGTGTGTGTGTTGTCGGTGTGTGTGTGTTGTGTGTGTGTGTCGGTGTGTGTGTGTTGTCGGTGTGTGTGTGTGTGTGTGTGTGTTGACGGTGTGTGTGTGTGTGTTGTCGGTGTGTGTGTGTGTGTGTTGTCGGTGTGTGTGTGTGTGTGTGTGTGTGTTGTCGGTGTGTGTGTGTGTGTGTTGTCGGTGTGTGTGTGTGTGTTGTCGGTGTGTGTGTGTGTGTTGTCGGTGTGTATGTGTGTGTGTTGTCAGTGTGTGTGTGTGTGTGTCTTGTCGGTGTGTGTGTGTGTGTTGTCGGTGTGTGTGTGTGTGTGTTGTCGGTGTGTGTGTGTTGTCGGTGTGTGTGTGTGTGTGTTGTCGGTTTGTGTGTGTGTGTGTTGTCGGTGTGTGTGTGTGTGTGTTGTCGGTGTGTGTGTGTTGTCGGTGTGTGTGTGTGTGTTGTCGGTGTGTGTGTGTGTGTGTTGTCGGTTTGTGTGTGTGTGTGTGTGTTGTCGGTGTGTGTGTGTGTGTTGTCGGTGTGTGTGTGTGTTGTCGGTGTGTGTGTGTGTGTGTTGTCGGTGTGTGTGTGTGTGTGTGTGTTGTCGGTGTGTGTGTGTGTGTGTTGTCGGTGTCTGTGTGTGTGTTGTCGGTGTGTTTGTGTGTGTTGTCGATGTGTGTGTGTGTGTGTTGTCGGTGTGTGTGTGTGTGCGTTGTGTGTGTGTGTGTTGTCGGTGTGTGTGTGTGTTGTCGGTGTGTGTGTGTGTGTGTTGTCGGTGTGTGTGTGTGTGTGTGTGTTGTCGGTGTGTGTGTGTGTGTGTTGTCGGTGTCTGTGTGTGTGTTGTCGGTGTGTTTGTGTGTGTTGTCGATGTGTGTGTGTGTGTGTTGTCGGTGTGTGTGTGTGTGCGTTGTGTGTGTGTGTGTTGTCGGTGTGTGTGTGTGTGTTGTTGGTGTGTGTGTGTGTGTGTTGTGTGTGTGTGTGTTGTCGGTGTGTGTGTGTGTGTGTTGTCGGTGTGTGTGTGTGTGTGTTGTCGGTTTGTGTGTGTGTGTGTGTGTTGTCGGTGTGTGTGTGTGTGTTGTCGGTGTGTGTGTGTGTTGTCGGTGTGTGTGTGTGTGTTGTGTGTGTGTGTCGGTGTGTGTGTGTTGTCGGTGTGTGTGTGTGTGTGTGTGTTGTCGGTGTGTGTGTGTGTGTGTTGTCAGTGTGTGTGTGTGTGTGTTGTCGGTGTGTGTGTGTTTATGTGTTGTCAGTGTGTGTGTGTGTGTGTTGTCGGTGTGTGTGTGTGTGTTGTCGGTGTGTGTGTGTTGTCGGTGTGTGTGTGTGTTGTCGGTGTGTGTGTGTGTGTGTTGTCGGTTTGTGTGTGTGTGTGTGTGTTGTCGGTGTGTGTGTGTGTGTTGTCGGTGTGTGTGTGTGTTGTCGGTGTGTGTGTGTGTGTTGTGTGTGTGTGTCGGTGTGTGTGTGTTGTCGGTGTGTGTGTGTGTGTTGTCGGTGTGTGTGTGTGTGTTGTCAGTGTGTGTGTGTGTTGTCGGTGTGTGTGTGTGTGTGTGTGTGTGTGTGTGTGTTGTCGGTGTGTGTGTGTGTGTGTGTGTGTGTTTTGTCGGTGTGTGTGTGTGTGTGTGTCGGTGTGTGTGTGTTGTCGGTGTGTGTGTGTGTGTGTGTGTGTTGTCGGTGTGTGTGTGTGTGTTGTCGGTGTGTGTGTGTGTGTGTTGTCGGTGTGTGTGTGTGTGTGTGTGTGTGTGTTGTCGGTGTGTGTGTGTGTGTGTTGTCGGTGTGTGTGTGTGTGTTGTCGGTGTGTATGTGTGTGTGTTGTCAGTGTGTGTGTGTGTGTGTCTTGTCGGTGTGTGTGTGTGTGTTGTCGGTGTGTGTGTGTGTGTGTGTTGTCGGTGTGTGTGTGTTGTCGGTGTGTGTGTGTGTGTGTTGTCGGTTTGTGTGTGTGTGTGTGTGTTGTCGGTGTGTGTGTGTGTGTTGTCGGTGTGTGTGTGTTGTCGGTGTGTGTGTGTGTGTTGTCGGTGTGTGTGTGTGTGTGTTGTCGGTTTGTGTGTGTGTGTGTGTGTTGTCGGTGTGTGTGTGTGTGTTGTCGGTGTGTGTGTGTGTTGTCGGTGTGTGTGTGTGTGTGTTGTCGGTGTGTGTGTGTGTGTGTGTGTTGTCGGTGTGTGTGTGTTGTCGGTGTGTGTGTGTGTGTGTTGTCGGTTTGTGTGTGTGTGTGTGTGTTGTCGGTGTGTGTGTGTGTGTTGTCGGTGTGTGTGTGTTGTCGGTGTGTGTGTGTGTGTTGTCGGTGTGTGTGTGTGTGTGTTGTCGGTTTGTGTGTGTGTGTGTGTGTTGTCGGTGTGTGTGTGTGTGTTGTCGGTGTGTGTGTGTGTTGTCGGTGTGTGTGTGTGTGTTGTGTGTGTGTGTCGGTGTGTGTGTGTTGTCGGTGTGTGTGTGTGTGTTGTCGGTGTGTGTGTGTGTGTTGTCAGTGTGTGTGTGTGTGTGTTGTCGGTGTGTGTGTGTGTGTGTGTGTGTGTGTGTGTTGTCGGTGTGTGTGTGTGTGTGTTGTCGGTGTGTGTGTGTGTGTTGTCGGTGTGTGTGTGTGTGTTGTCGGTGTGTATGTGTGTGTGTTGTCAGTGTGTGTGTGTGTGTGTGTTGTCGGTGTGTGTGTGTGTGTTGTCGGTGTGTGTGTGTGTTGTCGGTGTGTGTGTGTGTGTTGTCGGTGTGTGTGTGTGTGTGTTGTCGGTTTGTGTGTGTGTGTGTGTGTTGTCGGTGTGTGTGTGTGTGTTGTCGGAGTGTGTGTGTGTTGTCGGTGTGTGTGTGTGTGTTGTGTGTGTGTGTCGGTGTGTGTGTGTTGTCGGTGTGTGTGTGTGTGTGTGTGTTGTCGGTGTGTGTGTGTGTGTGTTGTCGGTGTGTGTGTGTGTGTGTGTGTGTGTGTGTGTGTGTGTGTGTGTGTTGTCGGTGTGTGTGTGTGTGTTGTCGGTGTGTGTGTGTGTGTTGTCGGTGTTTGTGTGTGTGTGTTGTCGGTGTGTGTGTGTGTGTGTGTGTGTGTGTGTGTGTGTGTGTGTGTGTGTGTGTTGTCGGTGTGTGTGTGTAGGTGTTGTCGGTGTGTGTGTGTGTGTTGTCGGTGTGTGTGTGTGTTGTCGGTGTGTATGTGTGTGTGTTGTCAGTGTGTGTGTGTGTGTGTTGTCGGTGTGTGTGTGTTTATGTGTTGTCAGTGTGTGTGTGTGTGTTGTCGGTGTGTGTGTGTGTGTTGTCGGTGTGTGTGTGTGTTGTCGGTGTGTGTGTGTGTGTTGTCGGTGTTTGTGTGTGTGTGTTGTCGGTGTGTGTGTGTGTGTGTGTGTGTGTGTGTGTGTGTGTGTGTTGTCGGTGTGTGTGTGTAGGTGTTGTCGGTGTGTGTGTGTGTGTTGTCGGTGTGTGTGTGTGTTGTCGGTGTGTATGTGTGTGTGTTGTCGGTGTGTGTGTGTTTATGTGTTGTCAGTGTGTGTGTGTGTGTTGTCGGTGTGTGTGTGTGTGTTGTCGGTGTGTGTGTGTGTTGTCGGTGTGTGTGTGTGTGTTGTCGGTGTGTGTGTGTGTGTGTTGTCGGTTTGTGTGTGTGTGTGTGTGTGTTGTCGGTGTGTGTGTGTGTGTTGTCGGAGTGTGTGTGTGTTGTCGGTGTGTGTGTGTTGTGTGTGTGTGTCGGTGTGTGTGTGTTGTCGGTGTGTGTGTGTGTGTGTGTGTGTTGTCGGTGTGTGTGTGTGTGTTGTCGGTGTGTGTGTGTGTGTGTTGTCGGTGTGTGTGTGTGTGTGTGTGTGTTGTCGGTGTGTGTGTGTGTGTGTTGTCGGTGTGTGTGTGTGTGTTGTCGGTGTGTGTGTGTGTGTTGTCGGTGTGTATGTGTGTGTGTTGTCAGTGTGTGTGTGTGTGTGTCTTGTCGGTGTGTGTGTGTGTGTTGTCGGTGTGTGTGTGTGTGTGTGTTGTCGGTGTGTGTGTGTTGTCGGTGTGTGTGTGTGTGTGTTGTCGGTTTGTGTGTGTGTGTGTTGTCGGTGTGTGTGTGTGTGTTGTCGGTGTGTGTGTGTTGTCGGTGTGTGTGTGTGTGTTGTCGGTGTGTGTGTGTGTGTGTTGTCGGTTTGTGTGTGTGTGTGTGTGTTGTCGGTGTGTGTGTGTGTGTTGTCGGTGTGTGTGTGTGTTGTCGGTGTGTGTGTGTGTGTGTTGTCGGTGTGTGTGTGTGTGTGTGTGTTGTCGGTGTGTGTGTGTGTGTGTGTTGTCGGTGTCTGTGTGTGTGTTGTCGGTGTGTTTGTGTGTGTTGTCGATGTGTGTGTGTGTGTGTTGTCGGTGTGTGTGTGTGTGTGCGTTGTGTGTGTGTGTGTTGTCGGTGTGTGTGTGTGTTGTCGGTGTGTGTGTGTGTGTGTTGTCGGTGTGTGTGTGTGTGTGTTGTCGGTGTGTGTGTGTGTGTGTTGTCGGTGTCTGTGTGTGTGTTGTCGGTGTGTTTGTGTGTGTTGTCGATGTGTGTGTGTGTGTGTTGTCGGTGTGTGTGTGTGTGCGTTGTGTGTGTGTGTGTTGTCGGTGTGTGTGTGTGTGTTGTTGGTGTGTGTGTGTGTGTGTTGTGTGTGTGTGTGTTGTCGGTGTGTGTGTGTGTGTGTTGTCGGTGTGTGTGTGTGTGTGTTGTCGGTTTGTGTGTGTGTGTGTGTGTTGTCGGTGTGTGTGTGTGTGTTGTCGGTGTGTGTGTGTGTTGTCGGTGTGTGTGTGTGTGTTGTGTGTGTGTGTCGGTGTGTGTGTGTTGTCGGTGTGTGTGTGTGTGTGTGTGTTGTCGGTGTGTGTGTGTGTGTGTTGTCAGTGTGTGTGTGTGTGTGTTGTCGGTGTGTGTGTGTTTATGTGTTGTCAGTGTGTGTGTGTGTGTGTTGTCGGTGTGTGTGTGTGTGTTGTCGGTGTGTGTGTGTTGTCGGTGTGTGTGTGTGTTGTCGGTGTGTGTGTGTGTGTGTTGTCGGTTTGTGTGTGTGTGTGTGTGTTGTCGGTGTGTGTGTGTGTGTTGTCGGTGTGTGTGTGTGTTGTCGGTGTGTGTGTGTGTGTTGTGTGTGTGTGTCGGTGTGTGTGTGTTGTCGGTGTGTGTGTGTGTGTTGTCGGTGTGTGTGTGTGTGTTGTCAGTGTGTGTGTGTGTTGTCGGTGTGTGTGTGTGTGTGTGTGTGTGTGTGTGTTGTCGGTGTGTGTGTGTGTGTGTGTGTGTGTGTTGTCGGTGTGTGTGTGTGTGTGTGTCGGTGTGTGTGTGTTGTCGGTGTGTGTGTGTGTGTGTGTGTGTTGTCGGTGTGTGTGTGTGTGTTGTCGGTGTGTGTGTGTGTGTGTTGTCGGTGTGTGTGTGTGTGTGTGTGTGTGTGTTGTCGGTGTGTGTGTGTGTGTGTTGTCGGTGTGTGTGTGTGTGTTGTCGGTGTGTATGTGTGTGTGTTGTCAGTGTGTGTGTGTGTGTGTCTTGTCGGTGTGTGTGTGTGTGTTGTCGGTGTGTGTGTGTTGTCGGTGTGTGTGTGTGTGTGTTGTCGGTTTGTGTGTGTGTGTGTGTGTTGTCGGTGTGTGTGTGTGTGTTGTCGGTGTGTGTGTGTTGTCGGTGTGTGTGTGTGTGTTGTCGGTGTGTGTGTGTGTGTGTTGTCGGTTTTTGTGTGTGTGTGTGTGTTGTCGGTGTGTGTGTGTGTGTTGTCGGTGTGTGTGTGTGTTGTCGGTGTGTGTGTGTGTGTGTTGTCGGTGTGTGTGTGTGTGTGTGTGTTGTCGGTGTGTGTGTGTTGTCGGTGTGTGTGTGTGTGTTGTCGGTTTGTGTGTGTGTGTGTGTGTTGTCGGTGTGTGTGTGTGTGTTGTCGGTGTGTGTGTGTTGTCGGTGTGTGTGTGTGTGTTGTCGGTGTGTGTGTGTGTGTGTTGTCGGTTTGTGTGTGTGTGTGTTGTCGGTGTGTGTGTGTGTGTTGTCGGTGTGTGTGTGTGTTGTCGGTGTGTGTGTGTGTGTTGTGTGTGTGTGTCGGTGTGTGTGTGTTGTCGGTGTGTGTGTGTGTGTTGTCGGTGTGTGTGTGTGTGTTGTCAGTGTGTGTGTGTGTGTGTTGTCGGTGTGTGTGTGTGTGTGTGTGTGTGTGTGTGTTGTCGGTGTGTGTGTGTGTGTGTTGTCGGTGTGTGTGTGTGTGTTGTCGGTGTGTGTGTGTGTTGTCGGTGTGTATGTGTGTGTGTTGTCAGTGTGTGTGTGTGTGTTGTCGGTGTGTGTGTGTGTGTTGTCGGTGTGTGTGTGTGTTGTCGGTGTGTGTGTGTGTGTTGTCGGTGTGTGTGTGTGTGTGTTGTCGGTTTGTGTGTGTGTGTGTGTGTTGTCGGTGTGTGTGTGTGTGTTGTCGGAGTGTGTGTGTGTTGTCGGTGTGTGTGTGTGTGTTGTGTGTGTGTGTCGGTGTGTGTGTGTTGTCGGTGTGTGTGTGTGTGTGTGTGTTGTCGGTGTGTGTGTGTGTGTTGTCGGTGTGTGTGTGTGTGTGTTGTCGGTGTGTGTGTGTGTGTGTGTGTGTGTGTGTTGTCGGTGTGTGTGTGTGTGTGTTGTCGGTGTGTGTGTGTGTGTTGTCGGTGTGTGTGTGTGTGTTGTCGGTGTGTATGTGTGTGTGTTGTCAGTGTGTGTGTGTGTGTGTCTTGTCGGTGTGTGTGTGTGTGTTGTCGGTGTGTGTGTGTGTGTGTGTTGTCGGTGTGTATGTGTGTGTGTTGTCAGTGTGTGTGTGTGTGTGTGTTGTCAGTGTGTGTGTGTTTATGTGTTGTCGGTGTGTGTGTGTGTTGTCGGTGTGTGTGTGTGTTGTCGGTGTGTGTGTGTGTGTGTTGTCGGTGTGTGTGTGTGTGTGTGTGTGTTGTCGGTGTGTGTGTGTTGTCGGTGTGTGTGTGTGTGTTGTCGGTGTGTGTGTGTGTGTGTTGTCGGTGTGTGTGTGTGTGTGTTGTCGGTGTGTGTGTGTGTGTTGTGTGTGTGTGTGTTGTCGGTGTGTGTGTGTGTGTTGTCGATGTGTGTGTGTGTGTGTTGTCGGTGTGTGTGTGTGTGTGTTGTGTGTGTGTGTTGTCGGTGTGTGTGTGTTGTTGGTGTGTGTGTGTGTGTGTTGTGTTTGTGTGTTGTCGGTGTGTGTGTGTGTGTGTTGTCGGTGTGTGTGTGTGTGTGTTGTCGGTGTGTGTGTGTGTGTGTTGTCGGTGTGTGTGTGTGTGTGTGTTGTCGGTGTGTGTGTGTGTTGTCGGTGTGTGTGTGTGTGTGTTGTCGGTGTCTGTGTGTGTGTTGTCGGTGTGTTTGTGTGTGTTGTCGATGTGTGTGTGTGTGTGTTGTCGGTGTGTGTGTGTGTGCGTTGTGTGTGTGTGTGTTGTCGGTGTGTGTGTGTGTGTTGTTGGTGTGTGTGTGTGTGTGTTGTGTGTGTGTGTGTTGTCGGTGTGTGTGTGTGTGTGTTGTCGGTGTGTGTGTGTGTGTGTTGTCGGTTTGTGTGTGTGTGTGTGTGTTGTCGGTGTGTGTGTGTGTGTTGTCGGTGTGTGTGTGTGTTGTCGGTGTGTGTGTGTGTGTTGTGTGTGTGTGTCGGTGTGTGTGTGTTGTCGGTGTGTGTGTGTGTGTGTGTGTTGTCGGTGTGTGTGTGTGTGTGTTGTCAGTGTGTGTGTGTGTGTGTTGTCGGTGTGTGTGTGTTTATGTGTTGTCAGTGTGTGTGTGTGTGTGTTGTCGGTGTGTGTGTGTGTGTTGTCGGTGTGTGTGTGTTGTCGGTGTGTGTGTGTGTTGTCGGTGTGTGTGTGTGTGTGTTGTCGGTTTGTGTGTGTGTGTGTGTGTTGTCGGTGTGTGTGTGTGTGTTGTCGGTGTGTGTGTGTGTTGTCGGTGTGTGTGTGTGTGTTGTGTGTGTGTGTCGGTGTGTGTGTGTTGTCGGTGTGTGTGTGTGTGTTGTCGGTGTGTGTGTGTGTGTTGTCAGTGTGTGTGTGTGTTGTCGGTGTGTGTGTGTGTGTGTGTGTGTGTGTGTGTTGTCGGTGTGTGTGTGTGTGTGTTGTCGGTGTGTGTGTGTGTGTTGTCGGTGTGTGTGTGTGTGTTGTCGGTGTGTATGTGTGTGTGTTGTCAGTGTGTGTGTGTGTGTGTGTTGTCGGTGTGTGTGTGTGTGTTGTCGGTGTGTGTGTGTGTGTTGTCGGTGTGTATGTGTGTGTGTTGTCAGTGTGTGTGTGTGTGTGTGTTGTCAGTGTGTGTGTGTTTATGTGTTGTCGGTGTGTGTGTGTTTGTGTTGTCGGTGTGTGTGTGTGTGTGTGTTGTCGGTGTGTGTGTGTGTTGTCGGTGTGTGTGTGTGTGTTGTCGGTGTGTGTGTGTGTGTGTTGTCGGTTTGTGTGTGTGTGTGTGTGTTGTCGGTGTGTGTGTGTGTGTTGTCGGTGTGTGTGTGTGTTGTCGGTGTGTGTGTGTGTGTGTGTGTTGTCGGTGTGTGTGTGTTGTCGGTGTGTGTGTGTGTGTTGTCGGTGTGTGTGTGTGTGTGTTGTCGGTGTGTGTGTGTGTGTGTTGTCGGTGTGTGTGTGTGTGTTGTGTGTGTGTGTGTTGTCGGTGTGTGTGTGTGTGTTGTCGATGTGTGTGTGTGTTGTCGGTGTGTGTGTGTGTGTGTTGTGTGTTTGTGTGTTGTCGGTGTGTGTGTGTGTGTTGTTGGTGTGTGTGTGTGTGTGTTGTGTGTGTGTGTGTTGTCGGTGTGTGTGTTTGTGTGTTGTCGGTGTGTGTGTGTGTGTGTGTGTTGTCGGTGTGTGTGTGTGTGTGTTGTCGGTGTGTGTGTGTGTGTGTGTGTTGTCGGTGTGTGTGTGTGTTGTCGGTGTGTGTGTGTGTGTGTGTTGTCGGTGTCTGTGTGTGTGTTGTCGGTGTGTGTGTGTGTGTTGTCGATGTGTGTGTGTGTGTGTTGTCGGTGTGTGTGTGTGCGTTGTGTGTGTGTGTGTTTTCGGTGTGTGTGTGTGTGTTGTTGGTGTGTGTGTGTGTGTGTTGTGTGTGTGTGTGTTGTCGGTGTGTGTGTGTGTGTGTTGTCGGTGTGTGTGTGTGTGTGTGTTGTCGGTGTGTGTGTGTGTGTGTGTTGTCGGTGTGTGTGTGTGTGTGTGTGTTGTCGGTGTGTGTGTGTGTTGTCGGTGTGTGTGTGTGTGTGTTGTCGGTGTCTGTGTGTGTGTTGTCGGTGTGTGTGTGTGTGTGTTGTCGGTGTGTGTGTGTGTGTGTGTTGTCGGTGTGTGTGTGTGTGTGTTGTCGGTGTGTGTGTGTGTGTGTTGTGTGTGTGTGTGTTGTCGGTGTGTGTGTGTGTGTGTTGTCAGTGTGTGTGTGTGTGTGTGTGTGTTGTCGGTGTGTGTGTGTGTGTTGTCGATGTGTGTGTGTGTGTGTTGTCGGTGTGTGTGTGTGTGTGTTGTCGGTGTGTGTGTGTGTGTGTGTGTTGCCGGTGTGTGTGTGTGTGTTGTCGGTGTGTGTGTGTGTGTTGTCGGTGTGTGTGTGTGTGTGTTTTCGGTGTGTGTGTGTGTGTGTTGTCGGTGTGTGTGTGTGTGTGTGTGTGTGTGTGTGTGTGTGTGTGTGTGTGTTGTCGGTGTGTGTGTGTGTGTTGTCGGTGTGTGTGTGTGTGTGTTGTCGGTATGTGTGTGTGTGTTGTGTGTGTGTGTCGGTGTGTGTGTGTTGTCGGTGTGTGTGTGTGTGTGTGTGTTGTCGGTGTGTGTGTGTGTGTGTGTGTGTTGTCAGTGTGTGTGTGTGTGTGTTGTCGGTGTGTGTGTGTGTGTTGTCGGTGTGTGTGTGTGTGTGTGTGTTGTCGGTGTGTGTGTGTGTGTGTTGTCGGTGTGTGTGTGTGTGTGTGTGTGTGTGTGTTGTCGGTGTGTGTGTGTGTGTTGTCGGTGTGTGTGTGTGTGTGTGTTGTCGGTGTTTGTGTGTGTGTGTTGTCGGTGTGTGTGTGTGTGTGTGTGTGTGTGTGTTGTCGGTGTGTGTGTAGGTGTTGTCGGTGTGTGTGTGTGTGTTGTCGGTGTGTGTGTGTGTGTTGTCGGTGTGTATGTGTGTGTGTTGTCAGTGTGTGTGTGTGTGTGTTGTCGGTGTGTGTGTGTTTATGTGTTGTCAGTGTGTGTGTGTGTGTTGTCGGTGTGTGTGTGTGTGTTGTCGGTGTGTGTGTGTTGTCGGTGTGTGTGTGTGTGTTGTCGGTGTGTGTGTGTGTGTGTTGTCGGTTTGTGTGTGTGTGTGTGTGTTGTCGGTGTGTGTGTGTGTGTTGTCGGTGTGTGTGTGTGTGTGTTGTCGGTTTGTGTGTGTGTGTGTGTGTTGTCGGTGTGTGTGTGTGTGTTGTCGGTGTGTGTGTGTGTTGTCGGTGTGTGTGTGTGTGTTGTGTGTGTGTGTCGGTGTGTGTGTGTTGTCGGTGTGTGTGTGTGTGTGTTGTCGGTTTGTGTGTGTGTGTGTGTGTTGTCGGTGTGTGTGTGTGTGTTGTCGGTGTGTGTGTGTGTTGTCGGTGTGTGTGTGTGTGTGTTGTCGGTGTGTGTGTGTGTGTGTGTGTTGTCGGTGTGTGTGTGTGTGTGTTGTCGGTGTCTGTGTGTGTGTTGTCGGTGTGTTTGTGTGTGTTGTCGATGTGTGTGTGTGTGTGTTGTCGGTGTGTGTGTGTGTGCGTTGTGTGTGTGTGTGTTGTCGGTGTGTGTGTGTGTTGTCGGTGTGTGTGTGTGTGTGTTGTCGGTGTGTGTGTGTGTGTGTTGTCGGTGTGTGTGTGTGTGTGTTGTCGGTGTCTGTGTGTGTGTTGTCGGTGTGTTTGTGTGTGTTGTCGATGTGTGTGTGTGTGTGTTGTCGGTGTGTGTGTGTGTGCGTTGTGTGTGTGTGTGTTGTCGGTGTGTGTGTGTGTGTTGTTGGTGTGTGTGTGTGTGTGTTGTGTGTGTGTGTGTTGTCGGTGTGTGTGTGTGTGTGTTGTCGGTGTGTGTGTGTGTGTGTTGTCGGTTTGTGTGTGTGTGTGTGTGTTGTCGGTGTGTGTGTGTGTGTTGTCGGTGTGTGTGTGTGTTGTCGGTGTGTGTGTGTGTGTTGTGTGTGTGTGTCGGTGTGTGTGTGTTGTCGGTGTGTGTGTGTGTGTGTGTGTTGTCGGTGTGTGTGTGTGTGTGTTGTCAGTGTGTGTGTGTGTGTGTTGTCGGTGTGTGTGTGTTTATGTGTTGTCAGTGTGTGTGTGTGTGTGTTGTCGGTGTGTGTGTGTGTGTTGTCGGTGTGTGTGTGTTGTCGGTGTGTGTGTGTGTTGTCGGTGTGTGTGTGTGTGTGTTGTCGGTTTGTGTGTGTGTGTGTGTGTTGTCGGTGTGTGTGTGTGTGTTGTCGGTGTGTGTGTGTGTTGTCGGTGTGTGTGTGTGTGTTGTGTGTGTGTGTCGGTGTGTGTGTGTTGTCGGTGTGTGTGTGTGTGTTGTCGGTGTGTGTGTGTGTGTTGTCAGTGTGTGTGTGTGTTGTCGGTGTGTGTGTGTGTGTGTGTGTGTGTGTGTGTTGTCGGTGTGTGTGTGTGTGTGTGTGTGTGTGTTGTCGGTGTGTGTGTGTGTGTGTGTCGGTGTGTGTGTGTTGTCGGTGTGTGTGTGTGTGTGTGTGTGTTGTCGGTGTGTGTGTGTGTGTTGTCGGTGTGTGTGTGTGTGTGTTGTCGGTGTGTGTGTGTGTGTGTGTGTGTGTGTTGTCGGTGTGTGTGTGTGTGTGTTGTCGGTGTGTGTGTGTGTGTGTTGTCAGTGTGTGTGTGTGTGTGTCTTGTCGGTGTGTGTGTGTGTGTTGTCGGTGTGTGTGTGTTGTCGGTGTGTGTGTGTGTGTGTTGTCGGTTTGTGTGTGTGTGTGTGTGTTGTCGGTGTGTGTGTGTGTGTTGTCGGTGTGTGTGTGTTGTCGGTGTGTGTGTGTGTGTTGTCGGTGTGTGTGTGTGTGTGTTGTCGGTTTGTGTGTGTGTGTGTGTGTTGTCGGTGTGTGTGTGTGTGTTGTCGGTGTGTGTGTGTGTTGTCGGTGTGTGTGTGTGTGTGTTGTCGGTGTGTGTGTGTGTGTGTGTGTTGTCGGTGTGTGTGTGTTGTCGGTGTGTGTGTGTGTGTTGTCGGTTTGTGTGTGTGTGTGTGTGTTGTCGGTGTGTGTGTGTGTGTTGTCGGTGTGTGTGTGTTGTCGGTGTGTGTGTGTGTGTTGTCGGTGTGTGTGTGTGTGTGTTGTCGGTTTGTGTGTGTGTGTGTTGTCGGTGTGTGTGTGTGTGTTGTCGGTGTGTGTGTGTGTTGTCGGTGTGTGTGTGTGTGTTGTGTGTGTGTGTCGGTGTGTGTGTGTTGTCGGTGTGTGTGTGTGTGTTGTCGGTGTGTGTGTGTGTGTTGTCAGTGTGTGTGTGTGTGTGTTGTCGGTGTGTGTGTGTGTGTGTGTGTGTGTGTGTGTTGTCGGTGTGTGTGTGTGTGTGTTGTCGGTGTGTGTGTGTGTGTTGTCGGTGTGTGTGTGTGTTGTCGGTGTGTATGTGTGTGTGTTGTCAGTGTGTGTGTGTGTGTGTGTTGTCGGTGTGTGTGTGTGTGTTGTCGGTGTGTGTGTGTGTTGTCGGTGTGTGTGTGTGTGTTGTCGGTGTGTGTGTGTGTGTGTTGTCGGTTTGTGTGTGTGTGTGTGTGTTGTCGGTGTGTGTGTGTGTGTTGTCGGAGTGTGTGTGTGTTGTCGGTGTGTGTGTGTGTGTTGTGTGTGTGTGTCGGTGTGTGTGTGTTGTCGGTGTGTGTGTGTGTGTGTGTGTTGTCGGTGTGTGTGTGTGTGTTGTCGGTGTGTGTGTGTGTGTGTTGTCGGTGTGTGTGTGTGTGTGTGTGTGTGTGTGTTGTCGGTGTGTGTGTGTGTGTGTTGTCGGTGTGTGTGTGTGTGTTGTCGGTGTGTGTGTGTGTGTTGTCGGTGTGTATGTGTGTGTGTTGTCAGTGTGTGTGTGTGTGTGTCTTGTCGGTGTGTGTGTGTGTGTTGTCGGTGTGTGTGTGTGTGTGTGTTGTCGGTGTGTATGTGTGTGTGTTGTCAGTGTGTGTGTGTGTGTGTGTTGTCAGTGTGTGTGTGTTTATGTGTTGTCGGTGTGTGTGTGTGTTGTCGGTGTGTGTGTGTGTTGTCGGTGTGTGTGTGTGTGTGTTGTCGGTGTGTGTGTGTGTGTGTGTGTGTTGTCGGTGTGTGTGTGTTGTCGGTGTGTGTGTGTGTGTTGTCGGTGTGTGTGTGTGTGTGTTGTCGGTGTGTGTGTGTGTGTGTTGTCGGTGTGTGTGTGTGTGTTGTGTGTGTGTGTGTTGTCGGTGTGTGTGTGTGTGTTGTCGATGTGTGTGTGTGTGTGTTGTCGGTGTGTGTGTGTGTGTGTTGTGTGTGTGTGTTGTCGGTGTGTGTGTGTTGTTGGTGTGTGTGTGTGTGTGTTGTGTTTGTGTGTTGTCGGTGTGTGTGTGTGTGTGTTGTCGGTGTGTGTGTGTGTGTGTTGTCGGTGTGTGTGTGTGTGTGTTGTCGGTGTGTGTGTGTGTGTGTGTTGTCGGTGTGTGTGTGTGTTGTCGGTGTGTGTGTGTGTGTGTTGTCGGTGTCTGTGTGTGTGTTGTCGGTGTGTTTGTGTGTGTTGTCGATGTGTGTGTGTGTGTGTTGTCGGTGTGTGTGTGTGTGCGTTGTGTGTGTGTGTGTTGTCGGTGTGTGTGTGTGTGTTGTTGGTGTGTGTGTGTGTGTGTTGTGTGTGTGTGTGTTGTCGGTGTGTGTGTGTGTGTGTTGTCGGTGTGTGTGTGTGTGTGTTGTCGGTTTGTGTGTGTGTGTGTGTGTTGTCGGTGTGTGTGTGTGTGTTGTCGGTGTGTGTGTGTGTTGTCGGTGTGTGTGTGTGTGTTGTGTGTGTGTGTCGGTGTGTGTGTGTTGTCGGTGTGTGTGTGTGTGTGTGTGTTGTCGGTGTGTGTGTGTGTGTGTTGTCAGTGTGTGTGTGTGTGTGTTGTCGGTGTGTGTGTGTTTATGTGTTGTCAGTGTGTGTGTGTGTGTGTTGTCGGTGTGTGTGTGTGTGTTGTCGGTGTGTGTGTGTTGTCGGTGTGTGTGTGTGTTGTCGGTGTGTGTGTGTGTGTGTTGTCGGTTTGTGTGTGTGTGTGTGTGTTGTCGGTGTGTGTGTGTGTGTTGTCGGTGTGTGTGTGTGTTGTCGGTGTGTGTGTGTGTGTTGTGTGTGTGTGTCGGTGTGTGTGTGTTGTCGGTGTGTGTGTGTGTGTTGTCGGTGTGTGTGTGTGTGTTGTCAGTGTGTGTGTGTGTTGTCGGTGTGTGTGTGTGTGTGTGTGTGTGTGTGTGTTGTCGGTGTGTGTGTGTGTGTGTTGTCGGTGTGTGTGTGTGTGTTGTCGGTGTGTGTGTGTGTGTTGTCGGTGTGTATGTGTGTGTGTTGTCAGTGTGTGTGTGTGTGTGTGTTGTCGGTGTGTGTGTGTGTGTTGTCGGTGTGTGTGTGTGTGTTGTCGGTGTGTATGTGTGTGTGTTGTCAGTGTGTGTGTGTGTGTGTGTTGTCAGTGTGTGTGTGTTTATGTGTTGTCGGTGTGTGTGTGTGTGTGTTGTCGGTGTGTGTGTGTGTGTGTGTTGTCGGTGTGTGTGTGTGTTGTCGGTGTGTGTGTGTGTGTTGTCGGTGTGTGTGTGTGTGTGTTGTCGGTTTGTGTGTGTGTGTGTGTGTTGTCGGTGTGTGTGTGTGTGTTGTCGGTGTGTGTGTGTGTTGTCGGTGTGTGTGTGTGTGTGTGTGTTGTCGGTGTGTGTGTGTTGTCGGTGTGTGTGTGTGTGTTGTCGGTGTGTGTGTGTGTGTGTTGTCGGTGTGTGTGTGTGTGTGTTGTCGGTGTGTGTGTGTGTGTTGTGTGTGTGTGTGTTGTCGGTGTGTGTGTGTGTGTTGTCGATGTGTGTGTGTGTTGTCGGTGTGTGTGTGTGTGTGTTGTGTGTTTGTGTGTTGTCGGTGTGTGTGTGTGTGTTGTTGGTGTGTGTGTGTGTGTGTTGTGTGTGTGTGTGTTGTCGGTGTGTGTGTTTGTGTGTTGTCGGTGTGTGTGTGTGTGTGTGTGTTGTCGGTGTGTGTGTGTGTGTGTTGTCGGTGTGTGTGTGTGTGTGTGTGTTGTCGGTGTGTGTGTGTGTTGTCGGTGTGTGTGTGTGTGTGTGTTGTCGGTGTCTGTGTGTGTGTTGTCGGTGTGTGTGTGTGTGTTGTCGATGTGTGTGTGTGTGTGTTGTCGGTGTGTGTGTGTGCGTTGTGTGTGTGTGTGTTTTCGGTGTGTGTGTGTGTGTTGTTGGTGTGTGTGTGTGTGTGTTGTGTGTGTGTGTGTTGTCGGTGTGTGTGTGTGTGTGTTGTCGGTGTGTGTGTGTGTGTGTTGTCGGTGTGTGTGTGTGTGTGTGTTGTCGGTGTGTGTGTGTGTGTGTGTGTTGTCGGTGTGTGTGTGTGTTGTCGGTGTGTGTGTGTGTGTGTTGTCGGTGTCTGTGTGTGTGTTGTCGGTGTGTGTGTGTGTGTGTTGTCGGTGTGTGTGTGTGTGTGTGTTGTCGGTGTGTGTGTGTGTGTGTTGTCGGTGTGTGTGTGTGTGTGTTGTGTGTGTGTGTGTTGTCGGTGTGTGTGTGTGTGTGTTGTCAGTGTGTGTGTGTGTGTGTGTGTGTTGTCGGTGTGTGTGTGTGTGTTGTCGATGTGTGTGTGTGTGTGTTGTCGGTGTGTGTGTGTGTGTGTTGTCGGTGTGTGTGTGTGTGTGTGTGTTGCCGGTGTGTGTGTGTGTGTTGTCGGTGTGTGTGTGTGTGTTGTCGGTGTGTGTGTGTGTGTGTTTTCGGTGTGTGTGTGTGTGTGTTGTCGGTGTGTGTGTGTGTGTGTGTGTGTGTGTGTGTGTGTGTGTGTGTGTGTTGTCGGTGTGTGTGTGTGTGTTGTCGGTGTGTGTGTGTGTGTGTTGTCGGTGTGTGTGTGTGTGTTGTGTGTGTGTGTCGGTGTGTGTGTGTTGTCGGTGTGTGTGTGTGTGTGTGTGTTGTCGGTGTGTGTGTGTGTGTGTGTGTGTTGTCAGTGTGTGTGTGTGTGTGTTGTCGGTGTGTGTGTGTGTGTTGTCGGTGTGTGTGTGTGTGTGTGTGTTGTCGGTGTGTGTGTGTGTGTGTTGTCGGTGTGTGTGTGTGTGTGTGTGTGTGTGTGTGTGTTGTCGGTGTGTGTGTGTGTGTTGTCGGTGTGTGTGTGTGTGTGTGTTGTCGGTGTTTGTGTGTGTGTGTTGTCGGTGTGTGTGTGTGTGTGTGTGTGTGTGTGTTGTCGGTGTGTGTGTAGGTGTTGTCGGTGTGTGTGTGTGTGTTGTCGGTGTGTGTGTGTGTGTTGTCGGTGTGTATGTGTGTGTGTTGTCAGTGTGTGTGTGTGTGTGTTGTCGGTGTGTGTGTGTTTATGTGTTGTCAGTGTGTGTGTGTGTGTTGTCGGTGTGTGTGTGTGTGTTGTCGGTGTGTGTGTGTTGTCGGTGTGTGTGTGTGTGTTGTCGGTGTGTGTGTGTGTGTGTTGTCGGTTTGTGTGTGTGTGTGTGTGTTGTCGGTGTGTGTGTGTGTGTTGTCGGTGTGTGTGTGTGTGTGTTGTCGGTTTGTGTGTGTGTGTGTGTGTTGTCGGTGTGTGTGTGTGTGTTGTCGGTGTGTGTGTGTGTTGTCGGTGTGTGTGTGTGTGTTGTGTGTGTGTGTCGGTGTGTGTGTGTTGTCGGTGTGTGTGTGTGTGTGTGTTGTCGGTGTGTGTGTGTGTGTGTGTTGTCAGTGTGTGTGTGTGTGTGTTGTCGGTGTGTGTGTGTTTATGTGTTGTCAGTGTGTGTGTGTGTGTGTTGTCGGTGTGTGTGTGTGTGTTGTCGGTGTGTGTGTGTTGTCGGTGTGTGTGTGTGTGTTGTCGGTGTGTGTGTGTGTGTGTTGTCGGTTTGTGTGTGTGTGTGTGTGTTGTCGGTGTGTGTGTGTGTGTTGTCGGTGTGTGTGTGTGTTGTCGGTGTGTGTGTGTGTGTTGTGTGTGTGTGTCGGTGTGTGTGTGTTGTCGGTGTGTGTGTGTGTGTTGTCGGTGTGTGTGTGTGTGTTGTCAGTGTGTGTGTGTGTGTGTTGTCGGTGTGTGTGTGTGTGTGTGTGTGTGTGTGTTGTCGGTGTGTGTGTGTGTGTGTTTTCGAAGTGTGTGTGTGTTGTCGGTGTGTGTGTGTGTGTTGTCGGTGTGTATGTGTGTGTGTTGTCAGTGTGTGTGTGTGTGTGTGTTGTCGGTGTGTGTGTGTGTGTTGTCGGTGTGTGTGTGTGTGTTGTCGGTGTGTATGTGTGTGTGTTGTCAGTGTGTGTGTGTGTGTGTGTTGTCAGTGTGTGTGTGTTTATGTGTTGTCGGTGTGTGTGTGTGTTGTCGGTGTGTGTGTGTGTGTGTGTTGTCGGTGTGTGTGTGTGTTGTCGGTGTGTGTGTGTGTGTTGTCGGTGTGTGTGTGTGTGTGTGTTGTCGGTTTGTGTGTGTGTGTGTGTGTTGTCGGTGTGTGTGTGTGTGTTGTCGGTGTGTGTGTGTGTTGTCGGTGTGTGTGTGTGTGTGTTGTCGGTGTGTGTGTGTTGTCGGTGTGTGTGTGTGTGTTGTCGGTGTGTGTGTGTGTGTGTTGTCGGTGTGTGTGTGTGTGTGTTGTCGGTGTGTGTGTGTGTGTTGTGTGTGTGTGTGTTGTCGGTGTGTGTGTGTGTGTTGTCGATGTGTGTGTGTGTGTGTTGTCGGTGTGTGTGTGTGTGTGTGTTGTGTGTTTGTGTGTTGTCGGTGTGTGTGTGTGTGTTGTTGGTGTGTGTGTGTGTGTGTTGTGTGTGTGTGTGTTGTCGGTGTGTGTGTTTGTGTGTTGTAGGTGTGTGTGTGTGTGTGTTGTCGGTGTGTGTGTGTGTGTGTTGTCGGTGTGTGTGTGTGTGTGTGTTGTCGGTGTGTGTGTGTGTTGTCGGTGTGTGTGTGTGTGTTGTCGGTGTCTGTGTGTGTGTTGTCGGTGTGTGTGTGTGTGTTGTCGATGTGTGTGTGTGTGTGTTGTCGGTGTGTGTGTGTGATTTGTGTGTGTGTGTGTTGTCGGTGTGTGTGTGTGTGTTGTTGGTATGTGTGTGTGTGTGTTGTGTGTGTGTGTGTTGTCGGTGTGTGTGTGTGTGTGTTGTCGGTGTGTGTGTGTGTGTGTGTGTTGTCGGTGTGTGTGTGTGTGTGTTGTCGGTGTGTGTGTGTGTGTGTGTTGTCGGTGTGTGTGTGTGTTGTCGGTGTGTGTGTGTGTGTGTTGTCGGTGTCTGTGTGTGTGTTGTCGGTGTGTGTGTGTGTTGTCGGTGTGTGTGTGTGTGTGTTGTCGGTGTGTGTGTGTGTGTGTGTTGTCGGTGTGTGTGTGTGTGTGTTGTCGGTGTGTGTGTGTGTGTGTTGTGTGTGTGTGTGTGTGTTGTCGGTGTGTGTGTGTGTGTGTTGTCAGTGTGTGTGTGTGTGTGTGTGTGTGTTGTCGGTGTGTGTGTGTGTGTTGTCGATGTGTGTGTGTGTGTGTTGTCGGTGTGTGTGTGTGTGTGTTGTCGGTGTGTGTGTGTGTGTGTGTGTTGCCGGTGTGTGTGTGTGTGTTGTCGGTGTGTGTGTGTGTGTTGTCGGTGTGTGTGTGTGTGTGTTTTCGGTGTGTGTGTGTGTGTGTTGTCGGTGTGTGTGTGTGTGTGTGTGTGTGTGTGTGTGTGTGTGTTGTCGGTGTGTGTGTGTGTGTTGTCGGTGTGTGTGTGTGTGTGTTGTCGGTGTGTGTGTGTGTGTTGTGTGTGTGTGTCGGTGTGTGTGTGTTGTCGGTGTGTGTGTGTGTGTGTTGTCGGTGTGTGTGTGTGTGTGTGTGTGTTGTCAGTGTGTGTGTGTGTGTGTTGTCGGTGTGTGTGTGTGTGTGTTGTCGGTGTGTGTGTGTGTGTGTTGTCGGTGTGTGTGTGTGTGTGTTGTCGGTGTGTGTGTGTGTGTGTGTGTGTGTGTGTTGTCGGTGTGTGTGTGTGTGTTGTCGGTGTGTGTGTGTGTGTGTGTTGTCGGTGTTTGTGTGTGTGTGTTGTCGGTGTGTGTGTGTGTGTGTGTGTGTGTGTGTGTTGTCGGTGTGTGTGTAGGTGTTGTCGGTGTGTGTGTGTGTGTTGTCGGTGTGTGTGTGTGTGTTGTCGGTGTGTATGTGTGTGTGTTGTCAGTGTGTGTGTGTGTGTGTTGTCGGTGTGTGTGTGTTTATGTGTTGTCAGTGTGTGTGTGTGTGTTGTCGGTGTGTGTGTGTGTGTTGTCGGTGTGTGTGTGTTGTCGGTGTGTGTGTGTGTGTTGTCGGTGTGTGTGTGTGTGTGTTGTCGGTTTGTGTGTGTGTGTGTGTGTTGTCGGTGTGTGTGTGTGTGTTGTCGGTGTGTGTGTGTGTTGTCGGTGTGTGTGTGTGTGTTGTGTGTGTGTGTCGGTGTGTGTGTGTTGTCGGTGTGTGTGTGTGTGTGTGTGTTGTCGGTGTGTGTGTGTGTGTTGTCAGTGTGTGTGTGTGTGTGTTGTCGGTGTGTGTGTGTGTGTGTGTGTGTGTGTGTGTGTGTTGTCGGTGTGTGTGTGTGTGTGTTGTCGGTGTGTGTGTGTGTGTTGTCGGTGTGTGTGTGTGTGTTGTCGGTGTGTATGTGTGTGTGTTGTCAGTGTGTGTGTGTGTGTGTGTTGTCGGTGTGTGTGTGTGTGTTGTCGGTGTGTGTGTGTGTTGTCGGTGTGTATGTGTGTGTGTTGTCAGTGTGTGTGTGTGTGTGTGTTGTCAGTGTGTGTGTGTTTATGTGTTGTCGGTGTGTGTGTGTGTGTGTGTTGTCGGTGTGTGTGTGTGTGTTGTCGGTGTGTGTGTGTGTTGTCGGTGTGTGTGTGTGTGTGTTGTCGGTGTGTGTGTGTGTGTGTGTTGTCGGTTTGTGTGTGTGTGTGTGTGTTGTCGGTGTGTGTGTGTGTGTTGTCGGTGTGTGTGTGTGTTGTCGGTGTGTGTGTGTGTGTTGTCGATGTGTGTGTGTGTGTGTTGTCGGTGTGTGTGTGTGTGTGTTGTCGGTGTGTGTGTGTGTGTGTGTTGCCGGTGTGTGTGTGTGTGTTGTCGGTGTGTGTGTGTGTGTTGTCGGTGTGTATGTGTGTGTGTTGTCAGTGTGTGTGTGTGTGTGTGTGTTGTCGGTGTGTGTGTGTGTGTGTTTTCGGTGTGTGTGTGTGTTGTCGGTGTGTGTGTGTGTGTGTGTGTGTGTGTGTGTGTGTGTTGTCGGTGTGTGTGTGTGTGTTGTCGGTGTGTGTGTGTGTGTGTTGTCGGTGTGTGTGTGTGTGTTGTGTGTGTGTGTCGGTGTGTGTGTGTTGTCGGTGTGTGTGTGTGTGTGTGTGTTGTCGGTGTGTGTGTGTGTGTGTGTGTGTTGTCAGTGTGTGTGTGTGTGTGTTGTCGGTGTGTGTGTGTGTGTTGTCGGTGTGTGTGTGTGTGTGTGTGTGTGTGTTGTCGGTGTTTGTGTGTGTGTGTTGTCGGTGTGTGTGTGTTGTCGGTGTGTGTGTGTGTGTGTGTGTGTGTTGTCGGTGTGTGTGTGTGTGTGTTGTCGGTGTGTGTGTGTGTGTGTGTGTGTGTTGTCGGTGTGTGTGTGTGTGTTGTCAGTGTGTGTGTGTGTGTGTGTTGTCGGTGTTTGTGTGTGTGTGTTGTCGGTGTGTGTGTGTGTGTGTGTGTGTGTGTGTTGTCGGTGTGTGTGTGTAGGTGTTGTCGGTGTGTGTGTGGGTGTTGTCGGTGTGTGTGTGTGTGTTGTCAGTGTGTGTGTGTGTGTGTTGTCGGTGTGTGTGTGTTTATGTGTTGTCAGTGTGTGTGTGTGTGTTGTCCGTGTGTGTGTGTGTGTTGTCGGTGTGTGTGTGTTGTCGGTGTGTGTGTGTGTGTTGTCGGTGTGTGTGTGTGTGTGTTGTCGGTTTGTGTGTGTGTGTGTGTGTTGTCGGTGTGTGTGTGTGTGTTGTGTGTGTGTGTCGGTGTGTGTGTGTTGTCGGTGTGTGTGTGTGTGTGTGTGTTGTCGGTGTGTGTGTGTGTGTTGTCAGTGTGTGTGTGTGTGTGTTGTCGGTGTGTGTGTGTGTGTGTGTGTGTTGTCGGTGTGTGTGTGTGTGTGTTGTCGGTGTGTGTGTGTGTGTTGTCGGTGTGTGTGTGTGTGTTGTCGGTGTGTATGTGTGTGTGTTGTCAGTGTGTGTGTGTGTGTGTGTTGTCGGTGTGTGTGTGTGTGTTGTCGGTGTGTGTGTGTGTTGTCGGTTTGTATGTGTGTGTGTTGTCAGTGTGTGTGTGTGTGTGTGTTGTCAGTGTGTGTGTGTTTATGTGTTGTCGGTGTGTGTGTGTGTGTGTGTGTGTGTGTGTTGTCGGTGTTTGTGTGTGTGTGTTGTCGGTGTGTGTGTGTGTGTGTTGTCGGTGTGTGTGTGTGTGTGTGTGTGTGTGTGTGTTGTCGGTGTGTGTGTGTGTGTGTTGTCGGTGTGTGTGTGTGTGTGTGTGTGTGTGTGTGTTGTCGGTGTGTGTGTGTGTGTTGTCGGTGTGTGTGTGTGTGTGTGTTGTCGGTGTTTGTGTGTGTGTGTTGTCGGTGTGTGTGTGTGTGTGTGTGTGTGTGTTGTCGGTGTGTGTGTGTAGGTGTTGTCGGTGTGTGTGTGGGTGTTGTCGGTGTGTGTGTGTGTGTTGTCGGTGTGTATGTGTGTGTGTTGTCAGTGTGTGTGTGTGTGTGTTGTCGGTGTGTGTGTGTTTATGTGTTGTCAGTGTGTGTGTGTGTGTTGTCGGTGTGTGTGTGTGTGTTGTCGGTGTGTGTGTGTTGTCGGTGTGTGTGTGTGTGTTGTCGGTGTGTGTGTGTGTGTGTTGTCGGTTTGTGTGTGTGTGTGTGTGTTGTCGGTGTGTGTGTGTGTTGTCGGTGTGTGTGTGTGTTGTCGGTGTGTGTGTGTGTGTTGTGTGTGTGTGTCGGTGTGTGTGTGTTGTCGGTGTGTGTGTGTGTGTGTGTGTGTTGTCGGTGTGTGTGTGTGTGTTGTCAGTGTGTGTGTGTGTGTGTTGTCGGTGTGTGTGTGTGTGTGTGTGTGTGTGTGTGTTGTCGGTGTGTGTGTGTGTGTGTTGTCGGTGTGTGTGTGTGTGTTGTCGGTGTGTGTGTGTGTGTTGTCGGTGTGTATGTGTGTGTGTTGTCAGTGTGTGTGTGTGTGTGTGTTGTCGGTGTGTGTGTGTGTGTTGTCGGTGTGTGTGTGTGTTGTCGGTGTGTATGTGTGTGTGTTGTCAGTGTGTGTGTGTGTGTGTGTTGTCAGTGTGTGTGTGTTTATGTGTTGTCGGTGTGTGTGTGTGTGTGTTGTCGGTGTGTGTGTGTGTGTGTGTTGTCGGTGTGTGTGTGTGTTGTCGGTGTGTGTGTGTGTGTTGTCGGTGTGTGTGTGTGTGTTGTCGGTTTGTGTGTGTGTGTGTGTGTTGTCGGTGTGTGTGTGTGTGTGTTGTCGGTGTATGTGTGTGTGTTGTCGGTGTGTGTGTGTGTGTTGTGTGTGTGTGTTGTCGGTGTGTGTGTGTGTGTGTGTGTGTTGTCGGTGTGTGTGTGTTGTCGGTGTGTGTGTGTGTGTTGTCGGTGTGTGTGTGTGTTGTCGGTGTGTGTGTGTGTGTGTTGTCGGTGTGTGTGTGTGTGTTGTGTGTGTGTGTGTTGTCGGTGTGTGTGTGTGTGTTGTCGATGTGTGTGTGTGTGTGTTGTCGGTGTGTGTGTGTGTGTGTTGTGTGTGTGTGTGTTGTCGGTGTGTGTGTGTGTGTTGTTGGTGTGTGTGTGTGTGTGTTGTGTGTGTGTGTGTTGTAGGTGTGTGTGTGTGTGTGTTGTCGGTGTGTGTGTGTGTTGTCGGTGTGTGTGTGTGTGTGTGTTGTCGGTGTGTGTGTGTGTTGTCGGTGTGTGTGTGTGTGTGTGTTGTCGGTGTCTGTGTGTGTGTTGTCGGTGTGTGTGTGTGTGTTGTCGATGTGTGTGTGTGTGTGTTGTCGGTGTGTGTGTGTGTGCGTTGTGTGTGTGTGTGTTGTCGGTGTGTGTGTGTGTGTTGTTGGTGTGTGTCTGTGTGTGTTGTGTGTGTGTGTGTTGTCGGTGTGTGTGTGTGTGTGTTGTCGATGTGTGCGTGTGTGTGTTGTCGGTTTGTGTGTGTGTGTGTGTGTTGTCGGTGTGTGTGTGTGTGTTGTCGGTGTGTGTGTGTGTTGTCGGTGTGTGTGTGTGTGTTGTGTGTGTGTGTCGGTGTGTGTGTGTTGTCGGTGTGTGTGTGTGTGTGTGTGTTGTCGGTGTGTGTGTGTGTGTTGTCGGTGTGTGTGTGTGTGTGTGTGTTGTCGGTGTGTGTGTGTGTGTGTGTTGTCGGTGTGTGTGTGTGTTGTCGGTGTGTGTGTGTGTGTTGTCGGTGTGTGTGTGTGTGTGTGTTGTCGGTTTGTGTGTGTGTGTGTGTGTCTTGTCGGTGTGTGTCTGTGTGTTGTCGGTGTGTGTGTGTGTGTGTGTGTGTTGTCGGTGTGTGTGTGTGTGTTGTCGGTGTGTGTGTGTGTGTTGTCGGTGTGTGTGTGTGTGTTGTGTGTGTGTGTCGGTGTGTGTGTGTTGTCGGTGTGTGTGTGTGTGTGTGTGTTGTCAGTGTGTGTGTGTGTGTTGTCGGTGTGTGTGTGTGTGTTGTCGGTGTGTGTGTGTTGTCGGTGTGTGTGTGTGTGTTGTCGGTGTGTGTGTGTGTGTGTTGTCGGTGTGTGTGTGTGTTGTCGGTGTGTGTGTGTGTGTTGTGTGTGTGTGTCGGTGTGTGTGTGTTGTCGGTGTGTGTGTGTGTGTGTGTGTTGTCGGTGTGTGTGTGTGTGTGTTGTCAGTGTGTGTGTGTGTGTGTTGTCGGTGTGTGTGTGTTTATGTGTTGTCAGTGTGTGTGTGTGTGTGTTGTCGGTGTGTGTGTGTGTGTTGTCGGTGTGTGTGTGTTGTCGGTGTGTGTGTGTGTGTTGTCGGTGTGTGTGTGTGTGTGTTGTCGGTTTGTGTGTGTGTGTGTGTGTTGTCGGTGTGTGTGTGTGTGTTGTCGGTGTGTGTGTGTGTTGTCGGTGTGTGTGTGTGTGTTGTGTGTGTGTGTCGGTGTGTGTGTGTTGTCGGTGTGTGTGTGTGTGTTGTCGGTGTGTGTGTGTGTGTTGTCAGTGTGTGTGTGTGTGTGTTGTCGGTGTGTGTGTGTAGGTGTTGTCGGTGTGTGTGTGGGTGTTGTCGGTGTGTGTGTGTGTGTTGTCGGTGTGTATGTGTGTGTGTTGTCAGTGTGTGTGTGTGTGTGTTGTCGGTGTGTGTGTGTTTATGTGTTGTCAGTGTGTGTGTGTGTGTTGTCGGTGTGTGTGTGTGTGTTGTCGGTGTGTGTGTGTTGTCGGTGTGTGTGTGTGTGTTGTCGGTGTGTGTGTGTGTGTGTTGTCGGTTTGTGTGTGTGTGTGTGTGTTGTCGGTGTGTGTGTGTGTTGTCGGTGTGTGTGTGTGTTGTCGGTGTGTGTGTGTGTGTTGTGTGTGTGTGTCGGTGTGTGTGTGTTGTCGGTGTGTGTGTGTGTGTGTGTGTTGTCGGTGTGTGTGTGTGTGTTGTCAGTGTGTGTGTGTGTGTGTTGTCGGTGTGTGTGTGTGTGTGTGTGTGTGTGTGTGTTGTCGGTGTGTGTGTGTGTGTGTTGTCGGTGTGTGTGTGTGTGTTGTCGGTGTGTGTGTGTGTGTTGTCGGTGTGTATGTGTGTGTGTTGTCAGTGTGTGTGTGTGTGTGTGTTGTCGGTGTGTGTGTGTGTGTTGTCGGTGTGTGTGTGTGTTGTCGGTGTGTATGTGTGTGTGTTGTCAGTGTGTGTGTGTGTGTGTGTTGTCAGTGTGTGTGTGTTTATGTGTTGTCGGTGTGTGTGTGTGTGTGTTGTCGGTGTGTGTGTGTGTGTGTTGTCGGTGTGTGTGTGTGTTGTCGGTGTGTGTGTGTGTGTTGTCGGTGTGTGTGTGTGTGTGTGTTGTCGGTTTGTGTGTGTGTGTGTGTGTTGTCGGTGTGTGTGTGTGTGTGTTGTCGGTGTATGTGTGTGTGTTGTCGGTGTGTGTGTGTGTGTTGTGTGTGTGTGTTGTCGGTGTGTGTGTGTGTGTGTGTGTGTTGTCGGTGTGTGTGTGTTGTCGGTGTGTGTGTGTGTGTTGTCGGTGTGTGTGTGTGTTGTCGGTGTGTGTGTGTGTGTGTTGTCGGTGTGTGTGTGTGTGTTGTGTGTGTGTGTGTTGTCGGTGTGTGTGTGTGTGTTGTCGATGTGTGTGTGTGTGTGTTGTCGGTGTGTGTGTGTGTGTGTTGTGTGTGTGTGTGTTGTCGGTGTGTGTGTGTGTGTTGTTGGTGTGTGTGTGTGTGTGTTGTGTGTGTGTGTGTTGTCGGTGTGTGTGTGTGTGTGTTGTCGGTGTGTGTGTGTGTGTGTTGTCGGTGTGTGTGTGTGTTGTCGGTGTGTGTGTGTGTGTGTGTTGTCGGTGTGTGTGTGTGTTGTCGGTGTGTGTGTGTGTGTGTGTTGTCGGTGTCTGTGTGTGTGTTGTCGGTGTGTGTCTGTGTGTTGTCGATGTGTGTGTGTGTGTGTTGTCGGTGTGTGTGTGTGTGCGTTGTGTGTGTGTGTGTTGTCGGTGTGTGTGTGTGTGTTGTTGGTGTGTGTCTGTGTGTGTTGTGTGTGTGTGTGTTGTCGGTGTGTGTGTGTGTGTGTTGTCGATGTGTGTGTGTGTGTGTTGTCGGTTTGTGTGTGTGTGTGTGTGTTGTCGGTGTGTGTGTGTGTGTTGTCGGTGTGTGTGTGTGTTGTCGGTGTGTGTGTGTGTGTTGTGTGTGTGTGTCGGTGTGTGTGTGTTGTCGGTGTGTGTGTGTGTGTGTGTGTTGTCGGTGTGTGTGTGTGTGTTGTCGGTGTGTGTGTGTGTGTGTTGTCGGTGTGTGTGTGTGTGTGTGTTGTCGGTGTGTGTGTGTGTTGTCGGTGTGTGTGTGTGTGTTGTCGGTGTGTGTGTGTGTGTGTTGTCGGTTTGTGTGTGTGTGTGTGTGTCTTGTCGGTGTGTGTCTGTGTGTTGTCGGTGTGTGTGTGTGTGTGTGTGTGTTGTCGGTGTGTGTGTGTGTGTTGTCGGTGTGTGTGTGTGTGTTGTCGGTGTGTGTGTGTGTGTTGTGTGTGTGTGTCGGTGTGTGTGTGTTGTCGGTGTGTGTGTGTGTGTGTGTGTTGTCAGTGTGTGTGTGTGTGTTGTCGGTGTGTGTGTGTGTGTTGTCGGTGTGTGTGTGTTGTCGGTGTGTGTGTGTGTGTTGTCGGTGTGTGTATGTGTTGTCGGTGTGTGTGTGTGTTGTCGGTGTGTGTGTGTGTGTTGTGTGTGTGTGTCGGTGTGTGTGTGTTGTCGGTGTGTGTGTGTGTGTGTGTGTTGTCGGTGTGTGTGTGTGTGTGTTGTCAGTGTGTGTGTGTGTGTGTTGTCGGTGTGTGTGTGTTTATGTGTTGTCAGTGTGTGTGTGTGTGTGTTGTCGGTGTGTGTGTGTGTGTTGTCGGTGTGTGTGTGTTGTCGGTGTGTGTGTGTTGTCGGTGTGTGTGTGTGTGTGTTGTCGGTTTGTGTGTGTGTGTGTGTGTTGTCGGTGTGTGTGTGTGTGTTGTCGGTGTGTGTGTGTGTTGTCGGTGTGTGTGTGTGTGTTGTGTGTGTGTGTCGGTGTGTGTGTGTTGTCGGTGTGTGTGTGTGTGTTGTCGGTGTGTGTGTGTGTGTTGTCAGTGTGTGTGTGTGTGTGTTGTCGGTGTGTGTGTGTGTGTGTGTGTGTGTGTGTGTGTGTGTGTTGTCGGTGTGTGTGTGTGTGTGTTGTCGAAGTGTGTGTGTGTGTTGTCGGTGTGTGTGTGTGTGTTGTCGGTGTGTATGTGTGTGTGTTGTCAGTGTGTGTGTGTGTGTGTGTTGTCGGTGTGTGTGTGTGTGTTGTCGGTGTGTGTGTGTGTGTTGTCGGTGTGTATGTGTGTGTGTTGTCAGTGTGTGTGTGTGTGTGTGTTGTCAGTGTGTGTGTGTTTATGTGTTGTCGGTGTGTGTGTGTGTGTGTTGTCGGTGTGTGTGTGTGTGTGTGTTGTCGGTGTGTGTGTGTGTTGTCGGTGTGTGTGTGTGTGTTGTCGGTGTGTGTGTGTGTGTGTTGTCGGTTTGTGTGTTTGTGTGTGTGTTGTCGGTGTGTGTGTGTGTGTTGTCGGTGTGTGTGTGTGTTGTCGGTGTGTGTGTGTGTGTGTTGTCGGTGTGTGTGTGTTGTCGGTGTGTGTGTGTGTGTTGTCGGTGTGTGTGTGTGTGTGTTGTCGGTGTGTGTGTGTGTGTGTTGTCGGTGTGTGTGTGTGTGTTGTGTGTGTGTGTGTTGTCGGTGTGTGTGTGTGTGTTGTCGATGTGTGTGTGTGTGTGTTGTCGGTGTGTGTGTGTGTGTGTTGTGTGTTTGTGTGTTGTCGGTGTGTGTGTGTGTGTTGTTGGTGTGTGTGTGTGTGTGTTGTGTGTGTGTGTGTTGTCGGTGTGTGTGTTTGTGTGTTGTCGGTGTGTGTGTGTGTGTGTGTTGTCGGTGTGTGTGTGTGTGTGTTGTCGGTGTGTGTGTGTGTGTGTTTTGTCGGTGTGTGTGTGTGTTGTCGGTGTGTGTGTGTGTGTGTTGTCGGTGTCTGTGTGTGTGTTGTCGGTGTGTGTGTGTGTGTTGTCGATGTGTGTGTGTGTGTGTTGTCGGTGTGTGTGTGTGCGTTGTGTGTGTGTGTGTTGTCGGTGTGTGTGTGTGTGTTGTTGGTGTGTGTGTGTGTTGTGTGTGTGTGTGTTGTCGGTGTGTGTGTGTGTGTGTTGTTGGTGTGTGTGTGTGTGTGTGTTGTCGGTGTGTGTGTGTGTGTGTTGTCGGTGTGTGTGTGTGTGTGTGTTGTCGGTGTGTGTGTGTGTTGTCGGTGTGTGTGTGTGTGTGTTGTCGGTGTCTGTGTGTGTGTTGTCGGTGTGTGTGTGTGTTGTCGGTGTGTGTGTGTGTGTGTTGTCGGTGTGTGTGTGTGTGTGTGTTGTCGGTGTGTGTGTGTGTGTGTTGTCGGTGTGTGTGTGTGTGTGTTGTGTGTGTGTGTGTTGTCGGTGTGTGTGTGTGTGTGTTGTCAGTGTGTGTGTGTGTGTGTGTGTGTGTGTTGTCGGTGTGTGTGTGTGTGTTGTCGATGTGTGTGTGTGTGTGTTGTCGGTGTGTGTGTGTGTGTGTTGTCGGTGTGTGTGTGTGTGTGTGTGTTGCCGGTGTGTGTGTGTGTGTTGTCGGTGTGTGTGTGTGTGTTGTCGGTGTGTGTGTGTGTGTGTTTTCGGTGTGTGCGTGTGTGTGTTGTCGGTGTGTGTGTGTGTGTGTGTGTGTGTGTGTGTGTGTGTGTTGTCGGTGTGTGTGTGTGTGTTGTGTGTGTGTGTCGGTGTGTGTGTGTTGTCGGTGTGTGTGTGTGTGTGTGTGTTGTCGGTGTGTGTGTGTGTGTTGTCAGTGTGTGTGTGTGTGTGTTGTCGGTGTGTGTGTGTGTGTGTGTGTGTGTGTGTGTTGTCGGTGTGTGTGTGTGTGTGTTGTCGGTGTGTGTGTGTGTGTTGTCGGTGTGTGTGTGTGTGTTGTCGGTGTGTATGTGTGTGTGTTGTCAGTGTGTGTGTGTGTGTGTGTTGTCGGTGTGTGTGTGTGTGTTGTCGGTGTGTGTGTGTGTTGTCGGTGTGTATGTGTGTGTGTTGTCAGTGTGTGTGTGTGTGTGTGTTGTCAGTGTGTGTGTGTTTATGTGTTGTCGGTGTGTGTGTGTGTGTGTTGTCGGTGTGTGTGTGTGTGTGTTGTCGGTGTGTGTGTGTGTTGTCGGTGTGTGTGTGTGTGTTGTCGGTGTGTGTGTGTGTGTGTGTTGTCGGTTTGTGTGTGTGTGTGTGTGTTGTCGGTGTGTGTGTGTGTGTGTTGTCGGTGTATGTGTGTGTGTTGTCGGTGTGTGTGTGTGTGTTGTGTGTGTGTGTTGTCGGTGTGTGTGTGTGTGTGTGTGTGTTGTCGGTGTGTGTGTGTTGTCGGTGTGTGTGTGTGTGTTGTCGGTGTGTGTGTGTGTTGTCGGTGTGTGTGTGTGTGTGTTGTCGGTGTGTGTGTGTGTGTTGTGTGTGTGTGTGTTGTCGGTGTGTGTGTGTGTGTTGTCGATGTGTGTGTGTGTGTGTTGTCGGTGTGTGTGTGTGTGTGTTGTGTGTGTGTGTGTTGTCGGTGTGTGTGTGTGTGTTGTTGGTGTGTGTGTGTGTGTGTTGTGTGTGTGTGTGTTGTCGGTGTGTGTGTGTGTGTGTTGTCGGTGTGTGTGTGTGTGTGTTGTCGGTGTGTGTGTGTGTTGTCGGTGTGTGTGTGTGTGTGTGTTGTCGGTGTGTGTGTGTGTTGTCGGTGTGTGTGTGTGTGTGTGTTGTCGGTGTCTGTGTGTGTGTTGTCGGTGTGTGTGTGTGTGTTGTCGATGTGTGTGTGTGTGTGTTGTCGGTGTGTGTGTGTGTGCGTTGTGTGTGTGTGTGTTGTCGGTGTGTGTGTGTGTGTTGTTGGTGTGTGTCTGTGTGTGTTGTGTGTGTGTGTGTTGTCGGTGTGTGTGTGTGTGTGTTGTCGATGTGTGTGTGTGTGTGTTGTCGGTTTGTGTGTGTGTGTGTGTGTTGTCGGTGTGTGTGTGTGTGTTGTCGGTGTGTGTGTGTGTTGTCGGTGTGTGTGTGTGTGTTGTGTGTGTGTGTCGGTGTGTGTGTGTTGTCGGTGTGTGTGTGTGTGTGTGTGTTGTCGGTGTGTGTGTGTGTGTTGTCGGTGTGTGTGTGTGTGTGTTGTCGGTGTGTGTGTGTGTGTGTGTTGTCGGTGTGTGTGTGTGTTGTCGGTGTGTGTGTGTGTGTTGTCGGTGTGTGTGTGTGTGTGTTGTCGGTTTGTGTGTGTGTGTGTGTGTCTTGTCGGTGTGTGTCTGTGTGTTGTCGGTGTGTGTGTGTGTGTGTGTGTGTTGTCGGTGTGTGTGTGTGTGTTGTCGGTGTGTGTGTGTGTGTTGTCGGTGTGTGTGTGTGTGTTGTGTGTGTGTGTCGGTGTGTGTGTGTTGTCGGTGTGTGTGTGTGTGTGTGTGTTGTCAGTGTGTGTGTGTGTGTTGTCGGTGTGTGTGTGTGTGTTGTCGGTGTGTGTGTGTTGTCGGTGTGTGTGTGTGTGTTGTCGGTGTGTGTATGTGTTGTCGGTGTGTGTGTGTGTTGTCGGTGTGTGTGTGTGTGTTGTGTGTGTGTGTCGGTGTGTGTGTGTTGTCGGTGTGTGTGTGTGTGTGTGTGTTGTCGGTGTGTGTGTGTGTGTGTTGTCAGTGTGTGTGTGTGTGTGTTGTCGGTGTGTGTGTGTTTATGTGTTGTCAGTGTGTGTGTGTGTGTGTTGTCGGTGTGTGTGTGTGTGTTGTCGGTGTGTGTGTGTTGTCGGTGTGTGTGTGTTGTCGGTGTGTGTGTGTGTGTGTTGTCGGTTTGTGTGTGTGTGTGTGTGTTGTCGGTGTGTGTGTGTGTGTTGTCGGTGTGTGTGTGTGTTGTCGGTGTGTGTGTGTGTGTTGTGTGTGTGTGTCGGTGTGTGTGTGTTGTCGGTGTGTGTGTGTGTGTTGTCGGTGTGTGTGTGTTGTCAGTGTGTGTGTGTGTGTGTTGTCGGTGTGTGTGTGTGTGTGTGTGTGTGTGTGTGTGTGTGTTGTCGGTGTGTGTGTGTGTGTGTTGTCGAAGTGTGTGTGTGTGTTGTCGGTGTGTGTGTGTGTGTTGTCGGTGTGTATGTGTGTGTGTTGTCAGTGTGTGTGTGTGTGTGTGTTGTCGGTGTGTGTGTGTGTGTTGTCGGTGTGTGTGTGTGTGTTGTCGGTGTGTATGTGTGTGTGTTGTCAGTGTGTGTGTGTGTGTGTGTTGTCAGTGTGTGTGTGTTTATGTGTTGTCGGTGTGTGTGTGTGTGTGTTGTCGGTGTGTGTGTGTGTGTGTGTTGTCGGTGTGTGTGTGTGTTGTCGGTGTGTGTGTGTGTGTTGTCGGTGTGTGTGTGTGTGTGTTGTCGGTTTGTGTGTTTGTGTGTGTGTTGTCGGTGTGTGTGTGTGTGTTGTCGGTGTGTGTGTGTGTTGTCGGTGTGTGTGTGTGTGTGTTGTCGGTGTGTGTGTGTTGTCGGTGTGTGTGTGTGTGTTGTCGGTGTGTGTGTGTGTGTGTTGTCGGTGTGTGTGTGTGTGTGTTGTCGGTGTGTGTGTGTGTGTTGTGTGTGTGTGTGTTGTCGGTGTGTGTGTGTGTGTTGTCGATGTGTGTGTGTGTGTGTTGTCGGTGTGTGTGTGTGTGTGTTGTGTGTTTGTGTGTTGTCGGTGTGTGTGTGTGTGTTGTTGGTGTGTGTGTGTGTGTGTTGTGTGTGTGTGTGTTGTCGGTGTGTGTGTTTGTGTGTTGTCGGTGTGTGTGTGTGTGTGTGTTGTCGGTGTGTGTGTGTGTGTGTTGTCGGTGTGTGTGTGTGTGTGTTTTGTCGGTGTGTGTGTGTGTTGTCGGTGTGTGTGTGTGTGTGTTGTCGGTGTCTGTGTGTGTGTTGTCGGTGTGTGTGTGTGTGTTGTCGATGTGTGTGTGTGTGTGTTGTCGGTGTGTGTGTGTGCGTTGTGTGTGTGTGTGTTGTCGGTGTGTGTGTGTGTGTTGTTGGTGTGTGTGTGTGTTGTGTGTGTGTGTGTTGTCGGTGTGTGTGTGTGTGTGTTGTTGGTGTGTGTGTGTGTGTGTGTTGTCGGTGTGTGTGTGTGTGTGTTGTCGGTGTGTGTGTGTGTGTGTGTTGTCGGTGTGTGTGTGTGTTGTCGGTGTGTGTGTGTGTGTGTTGTCGGTGTCTGTGTGTGTGTTGTCGGTGTGTGTGTGTGTTGTCGGTGTGTGTGTGTGTGTGTTGTCGGTGTGTGTGTGTGTGTGTGTTGTCGGTGTGTGTGTGTGTGTGTTGTCGGTGTGTGTGTGTGTGTGTTGTGTGTGTGTGTGTGTGTTGTCGGTGTGTGTGTGTGTGTGTTGTCAGTGTGTGTGTGTGTGTGTGTGTGTGTTGTCGGTGTGTGTGTGTGTGTTGTCGATGTGTGTGTGTGTGTGTTGTCGGTGTGTGTGTGTGTGTGTTGTCGGTGTGTGTGTGTGTGTGTGTGTTGCCGGTGTGTGTGTGTGTGTTGTCGGTGTGTGTGTGTGTGTTGTCGGTGTGTGTGTGTGTGTGTTTTCGGTGTGTGTGTGTGTGTGTTGTCGGTGTGTGTGTGTGTGTGTGTGTGTGTGTGTGTGTGTGTGTTGTCGGTGTGTGTGTGTGTGTTGTCGGTGTGTGTGTGTGTGTGTTGTCGGTGTGTGTGTGTGTGTTGTGTGTGTGTGTCGGTGTGTGTGTGTTGTCGGTGTGTGTGTGTGTGTGTTGTCGGTGTGTGTGTGTGTGTGTGTGTGTTGTCAGTGTGTGTGTGTGTGTGTTGTCGGTGTGTGTGTTTGTGTGTTGTCGGTGTGTGTGTGTGTGTGTGTGTTGTCGGTGTGTGTGTGTGTGTGTTGTCGGTGTGTGTGTGTGTGTGTGTGTGTGTGTGTGTTGTCGGTGTGTGTGTGTGTGTTGTCGGTGTGTGTGTGTGTGTGTGTTGTCGGTGTTTGTGTGTGTGTGTTGTCGGTGTGTGTGTGTGTGTGTGTGTGTGTGTGTTGTCGGTGTGTGTGTAGGTGTTGTCGGTGTGTGTGTGTGTGTTGTCGGTGTGTGTGTGTGTGTTGTCGGTGTGTATGTGTGTGTGTTGTCAGTGTGTGTGTGTGTGTGTTGTCGGTGTGTGTGTGTTTATGTGTTGTCAGTGTGTGTGTGTGTGTTGTCGGTGTGTGTGTGTGTGTTGTCGGTGTGTGTGTGTGTGTTGTCGGTGTGTGTGTGTGTGTGTTGTCGGTTTGTGTGTGTGTGTGTGTGTTGTCGGTGTGTGTGTGTGTGTTGTCGGTGTGTGTGTGTGTTGTCGGTGTGTGTGTGTGTGTTGTGTGTGTGTGTCGGTGTGTGTGTGTTGTCGGTGTGTGTGTGTGTGTGTGTGTTGTCGGTGTGTGTGTGTGTGTTGTCAATGTGTGTGTGTGTGTGTTGTCGGTGTGTGTGTGTGTGTGTGTGTGTGTGTGTGTGTGTTGTCGGTGTGTGTGTGTGTGTGTTGTCGGTGTGTGTGTGTGTGTTGTCGGTGTGTGTGTGTGTGTTGTCGGTGTGTATGTGTGTGTGTTGTCAGTGTGTGTGTGTGTGTGTGTTGTCGGTGTGTGTGTGTGTGTTGTCGGTGTGTGTGTGTGTTGTCGGTGTGTATGTGTGTGTGTTGTCAGTGTGTGTGTGTGTGTGTGTTGTCAGTGTGTGTGTGTTTATGTGTTGTCGGTGTGTGTGTGTGTGTGTTGTCGGTGTGTGTGTGTGTGTTGTCGGTGTGTGTGTGTGTTGTCAGTGTGTGTGTGTTTATGTGTTGTCGGTGTGTGTGTGTGTGTGTTGTCGGTGTGTGTGTGTGTGTTGTCGGTGTGTGTGTGTGTTGTCGGTGTGTGTGTGTGTGTGTTGTCGGTGTGTGTGTGTGTGTGTGTTGTCGGTTTGTGTGTGTGTGTGTGTGTTGTCGGTGTGTGTGTGTGTGTTGTCGGTGTGTGTGTGTGTTGTCGGTGTGTGTGTGTGTGTTGTCGATGTGTGTGTGTGTGTGTTGTCGGTGTGTGTGTGTGTGTGTTGTCGGTGTGTGTGTGTGTGTGTGTTGCCGGTGTGTGTGTGTGTGTTGTCGGTGTGTGTGTGTGTGTTGTCGGTGTGTATGTGTGTGTGTTGTCAGTGTGTGTGTGTGTGTGTGTGTTGTCGGTGTGTGTGTGTGTGTGTTTTCGGTGTGTGTGTGTGTGTGTTGTCGGTGTGTGTGTGTGTGTGTGTGTGTGTGTGTGTGTGTGTTGTCGGTGTGTGTGTGTGTGTTGTCGGTGTGTGTGTGTGTGTGTTGTCGGTGTGTGTGTGTGTGTTGTGTGTGTGTGTCGGTGTGTGTGTGTTGTCGGTGTGTGTGTGTGTGTGTGTGTTGTCGGTGTGTGTGTGTGTGTGTGTGTGTTGTCAGTGTGTGTGTGTGTGTGTTGTCGGTGTGTGTGTGTGTGTTGTCGGTGTGTGTGTGTGTGTGTGTGTGTGTGTGTTGTCGGTGTTTGTGTGTGTGTGTTGTCGGTGTGTGTGTGTGTGTGTTGTCGGTGTGTGTGTGTGTGTGTGTGTGTGTTGTCGGTGTGTGTGTGTGTGTGTTGTCGGTGTGTGTGTGTGTGTGTGTGTGTGTGTGTGTTGTCGGTGTGTGTGTGTGTGTTGTCGGTGTGTGTGTGTGTGTGTGTTGTCGGTGTTTGTGTGTGTGTGTTGTCGGTGTGTGTGTGTGTGTGTGTGTGTGTGTGTTGTCGGTGTGTGTGTGTAGGTGTTGTCGGTGTGTGTGTGGGTGTTGTCGGTGTGTGTGTGTGTGTTGTCGGTGTGTATGTGTGTGTGTTGTCAGTGTGTGTGTGTGTGTGTTGTCGGTGTGTGTGTGTTTATGTGTTGTCAGTGTGTGTGTGTGTGTTGTCGGTGTGTGTGTGTGTTGTCGGTGTGTGTGTGTTGTCGGTGTGTGTGTGTGTGTTGTCGGTGTGTGTGTGTGTGTTGTCGGTGTGTGTGTGTGTGTTGTGTGTGTGTGTCGGTGTGTGTGTGTTGTCGGTGTGTGTGTGTGTGTGTGTGTTGTCGGTGTGTGTGTGTGTGTTGTCAGTGTGTGTGTGTGTGTGTTGTCGATGTGTGTGTGTGTGTGTGTGTGTTGTCGGTGTGTGTGTGTGTGTGTTGTCGGTGTGTGTGTGTGTGTTGTCGGTGTGTGTGTGTGTGTTGTCGGTGTGTATGTGTGTGTGTTGTCAGTGTGTGTGTGTGTGTGTGTTGTCGGTGTGTGTGTGTGTGTTGTCGGTGTGTGTGTGTGTTGTCGGTTTGTATGTGTGTGTGTTGTCAGTGTGTGTGTGTGTGTGTGTTGTCAGTGTGTGTGTGTTTATGTGTTGTCGGTGTGTGTGTGTGTGTGTGTGTGTGTGTGTTGTCGGTGTTTGTGTGTGTGTGTTGTCGGTGTGTGTGTGTGTGTGTTGTCGGTGTGTGTGTGTGTGTGTGTGTGTGTTGTCGGTGTGTGTGTGTGTGTGTTGTCGTGTGTGTGTGTGTGTGTGTGTGTGTGTGTGTGTTGTCGGTGTGTGTGTGTGTGTTGTCGGTGTGTGTGTGTGTGTGTGTTGTCGGTGTTTGTGTGTGTGTGTTGTCGGTGTGTGTGTGTGTGTGTGTTGTCGGTGTGTGTGTGTAGGTGTTGTCGGTGTGTGTGTGGGTGTTGTCGGTGTGTGTGTGTGTGTTGTCGGTGTGTATGTGTGTGTGTTGTCAGTGTGTGTGTGTGTGTTGTCGGTGTGTGTGTGTTTATGTGTTGTCAGTGTGTGTGTGTGTGTTGTCGGTGTGTGTGTGTGTGTTGTCGGTGTGTGTGTGTTGTCGGTGTGTGTGTGTGTGTTGTCGGTGTGTGTGTGTGTGTGTTGTCGGTTTGTGTGTGTGTGTGTGTGTTGTCGGTGTGTGTGTGTGTTGTCGGTGTGTGTGTGTGTTGTCGGTGTGTGTGTGTGTGTTGTGTGTGTGTGTCGGTGTGTGTGTGTTGTCGGTGTGTGTGTGTGTGTGTGTGTTGTCGGTGTGTGTGTGTGTGTTGTCAGTGTGTGTGTGTGTGTGTTGTCGGTGTGTGTGTGTGTGTGTGTGTGTGTGTTGTCGGTGTGTGTGTGTGTGTGTTGTCGGTGTGTGTGTGTGTGTTGTCGGTGTGTGTGTGTGTGTTGTCGGTGTGTATGTGTGTGTGTTGTCAGTGTGTGTGTGTGTGTGTGTTGTCGGTGTGTGTGTGTGTGTTGTCGGTGTGTGTGTGTGTTGTCGGTGTGTATGTGTGTGTGTTGTCAGTGTGTGTGTGTGTGTGTGTTGTCAGTGTGTGTGTGTTTATGTGTTGTCGGTGTGTGTGTGTGTGTGTTGTCGGTGTGTGTGTGTGTGTGTGTTGTCGGTGTGTGTGTGTGTTGTCGGTGTGTGTGTGTGTGTTGTCGGTGTGTGTGTGTTGTGTGTTGTCGGTTTGTGTGTGTGTGTGTGTGTTGTCGGTGTGTGTGTGTGTGTGTTGTCGGTGTATGTGTGTGTGTTGTCGGTGTGTGTGTGTGTGTTGTGTGTGTGTGTTGTCGGTGTGTGTGTGTGTGTGTGTGTTGTCGGTGTGTGTGTGTTGTCGGTGTGTGTGTGTGTGTTGTCGGTGTGTGTGTGTGTTGTCGGTGTGTGTGTGTGTGTGTTGTCGGTGTGTGTGTGTGTGTTGTGTGTGTGTGTGTTGTCGGTGTGTGTGTGTGTGTTGTCGATGTGTGTGTGTGTGTGTTGTCGGTGTGTGTGTGTGTGTGTTGTGTGTGTGTGTGTTGTCGGTGTGTGTGTGTGTGTTGTTGGTGTGTGTGTGTGTGTGTTGTGTGTGTGTGTGTTGTCGGTGTGTGTGTGTGTGTTGTCGGTGTGTGTGTGTGTGTGTTGTCGGTGTGTGTGTGTGTGTGTTGTCGGTGTGTGTGTGTGTGTGTGTTGTCGGTGTGTGTGTGTGTTGTCGGTGTGTGTGTGTGTGTGTGTTGTCGGTGTCTGTGTGTGTGTTGTCGGTGTGTGTGTGTGTGTTGTCGATGTGTGTGTGTGTGTGTTGTCGGTGTGTGTGTGTGTGCGTTGTGTGTGTGTGTGTTGTCGGTGTGTGTGTGTGTGTTGTTGGTGTGTGTCTGTGTGTGTTGTGTGTGTGTGTGTTGTCGGTGTGTGTGTGTGTGTGTTGTCGGTGTGTGTGTGTGTGTGTTGTCGGTTTGTGTGTGTGTGTGTGTGTTGTCGGTGTGTGTGTGTGTGTTGTCGGTGTGTGTGTGTGTTGTCGGTGTGTGTGTGTGTGTTGTGTGTGTGTGTCGGTGTGTGTGTGTTGTCGGTGTGTGTGTGTGTGTGTGTGTTGTCGGTGTGTGTGTGTGTGTTGTCGGTGTGTGTGTGTGTGTGTGTGTTGTCGGTGTGTGTGTGTGTGTGTGTTGTCGGTGTGTGTGTGTGTTGTCGGTGTGTGTGTGTGTGTTGTCGGTGTGTGTGTGTGTGTGTTGTCGGTTTGTGTGTGTGTGTGTGTGTCTTGTCGGTGTGTGTCTGTGTGTTGTCGGTGTGTGTGTGTGTGTGTGTGTGTGTGTGTGTGTGTTGTCGGTGTGTGTGTGTGTGTTGTCGGTGTGTGTGTGTGTGTTGTCGGTGTGTGTGTGTGTGTTGTGTGTGTGTGTCGGTGTGTGTGTGTTGTCGGTGTGTGTGTGTGTGTGTGTGTTGTCAGTGTGTGTGTGTGTGTTGTCGGTGTGTGTGTGTGTGTTGTCGGTGTGTGTGTGTTGTCGGTGTGTGTGTGTGTGTTGTCGGTGTGTGTGTGTGTGTGTTGTCGGTTTGTGTGTGTGTGTGTGTGTTGTCGGTGTGTGTGTGTGTGTTGTCGGTGTGTGTGTGTGTGTGTTGTCGGTGTGTGTGTGTGTGTGTGTGTTGTCGGTGTGTGTGTGTTGTCGGTGTGTGTGTGTGTGTTGTCGGTGTGTGTGTGTGTTGTCGGTGTGTGTGTGTGTGTGTTGTCGGTGTGTGTGTGTGTGTTGTGTGTGTGTGTGTTGTCGGTGTGTGTGTGTGTGTTGTCGATGTGTGTGTGTGTGTGTTGTCGGTGTGTGTGTGTGTGTGTTGTGTGTGTGTGTGTTGTCGGTGTGTGTGTGTGTGTTGTCGGTGTGTGTGTGTGTGTGTTGTGTGTGTGTGTGTTGTCGGTGTGTGTGTGTGTGTGTTGTCGGTGTGTGTGTGTGTGTGTTGTCGGTGTGTGTGTGTGTGTGTTGTCGGTGTGTGTGTGTGTGTGTGTGTTGTCGGTGTGTGTGTGTGTTGTCGGTGTGTGTGTGTGTGTGTGTTGTCGGTGTCTGTGTGTGTGTTGTCGGTGTGTGTGTGTGTGTTGTCGGTGTGTGTGTGTGTGTGTTGTCGGTGTGTGTGTGTGTGCGTTGTGTGTGTGTGTGTTGTCGGTGTGTGTGTGTGTGTTGTTGGTGTGTGTCTGTGTGTGTTGTGTGTGTGTGTGTTGTCGGTGTGTGTGTGTGTGTGTTGTCGGTGTGTGTGTGTGTGTGTTGTCGGTGTGTGTGTGTGTGTGTGTGTTGTCGGTGTGTGTGTGTGTGTTGTCGGTGTGTGTGTGTGTTGTCGGTGTGTGTGTGTGTGTTGTGTGTGTGTGTCGGTGTGTGTGTGTTGTCGGTGTGTGTGTGTGTGTGTGTGTTGTCGGTGTGTGTGTGTGTGTTGTCGGTGTGTGTGTGTGTGTGTGTGTGTCGGTGTGTGTGTGTGTGTGTGTTGTCGGTGTGTGTGTGTGTTGTCGGTGTGTGTGTGTGTGTTGTCGGTGTGTGTGTGTGTGTGTTGTCGGTTGTGTGTGTGTGTGTGTGTTGTCGGTGTGTGTGTGTGTGTTGTCGGTGTGTGTGTGTGTGTGTGTGTGTGTGTGTGTGTGTTGTCGGTGTGTGTGTGTGTGTTGTCGGTGTGTGTGTGTGTGTTGTCGGTGTGTGTGTGTGTGTTGTGTGTGTGTGTCGGTGTGTGTGTGTTGTCGGTGTGTGTGTGTGTGTGTGTGTTGTCAGTGTGTGTGTGTGTGTTGTCGGTGTGTGTGTGTGTGTTGTCGGTGTGTGTGTGTTGTCGGTGTGTGTGTGTGTGTTGTCGGTGTGTGTGTGTGTGTGTTGTCGTTTGTGTGTGTGTGTGTGTGTTGTCGGTGTGTGTGTGTGTGTTGTCGGTGTGTGTGTGTGTGTGTTGTCGGTTTGTGTGTGTGTGTGTGTGTTGTCGGTGTGTGTGTGTGTGTTGTCGGTGTGTGTGTGTGTTGTCGGTGTGTGTGTGTGTGTTGTGTGTGTGTGTCGGTGTGTGTGTGTTGTCGGTGTGTGTGTGTGTGTTGTCGGTGTGTGTGTGTGTGTTGTCAGTGTGTGTGTGTGTGTGTTGTCGGTGTGTGTGTGTGTGTGTGTGTGTGTGTGTTGTCGGTGTGTGTGTGTGTGTGTTGTCGGTGTGTGTGTGTGTTGTCGGTGTGTGTGTGTGTGTTGTCGGTGTGTGTGTGTGTGTGTTGTCAGTGTGTGTGTGTGTGTGTGTTGTCGGTGTGTGTGTGTGTGTTTTCGGTGTGTGTGTGTGTGTTGTCGGTGTGTATGTGTGTGTGTTGTCGTGTGTGTGTGTGTGTGTGTTGTCAGTGTGTGTGTGTTGTGTGTTGTCGGTGTGTGTGTGTGTGTGTTGTCGGTGTGTGTGTGTGTGTTGTCGGTGTGTGTGTGTGTTGTCGGTGTGTGTGTGTGTGTTGTCGGTGTGTGTGTGTGTGTGTTGTCGGTTGTGTGTGTGTGTGTGTGTTGTCGGTGTGTGTGTGTGTGTTGTCGGTGTGTGTGTGTGTTGTCGGTGTGTGTGTGTGTGTGTTGTCGGTGTGTGTGTGTGTGTGTTGTCGGTGTGTGTGTGTGTGTGTGTGTGTGTCGGTGTGTGTGTGTGTTGTCGGTGTGTGTGTGTGTGTGTGTTGTCGGTGTCTGTGTGTGTGTTGTCGGTGTGTGTGTGTGTGTTGTCGATGTGTGTGTGTGTGTGTTGTCGGTGTGTGTGTGTGTGTGTTGTGTGTGTGTGTGTTGTCGGTGTGTGTGTGTGTGTTGTCGGTGTGTGTGTGTGTGTGTTGTGTGTGTGTGTGTTGTCGGTGTGTGTGTGTGTGTGTTGTCGGTGTGTGTGTGTGTGTGTGTGTTGTCGGTGTGTGTGTGTGTGTGTTGTCAGTGTGTGTGTGTGTGTGTTGTCGGTGTGTGTGTGTGTGTGTTGTCGGTGTGTGTGTGTGTGTGTTGTCGGTGTGTGTGTGTGTGTTGTCGGTGTGTGTGTGTTGTCGGTGTGTGTGTGTGTGTTGTCGGTGTGTGTGTGTGTGTGTTGTCGGTGTGTGTGTGTGTTGTCGGTGTGTGTGTGTGTGTTGTCGGTGTGTGTGTGTGTGTGTTGTCGGTTTGTGTGTGTGTGTGTGTGTTGTCGGTGTGTGTGTGTGTGTTGTCGGTGTGTGTGTGTGTTGTCGGTGTGTGTGTGTGTGTGTGTGTTGTCGGTGTGTGTGTGTTGTCGGTGTGTGTGTGTGTGTTGTCGGTGTGTGTGTGTGTTGTCGGTGTGTGTGTGTGTGTGTTGTCGGTGTGTGTGTGTGTGTGTGTGTGTGTGTGTGTTGTCGGTGTGTGTGTGTGTGTTGTCGATGTGTGTGTGTGTGTGTTGTCGGTGTGTGTGTGTGTGTGTTGTGTGTGTGTGTGTGTTGTCGGTGTGTGTGTGTGTGTTGTCGGTGTGTGTGTGTGTGTGTTGTGTGTGTGTGTGTTGTCGGTGTGTGTGTGTGTGTGTTGTCGGTGTGTGTGTGTGTGTGTTGTCGGTGTGTGTGTGTGTGTGTTGTCGGTGTGTGTGTGTGTGTGTGTTGTCGGTGTGTGTGTGTGTTGTCGTGTGTGTGTGTGTGTTGTCGGTGTGTGTGTGTGTGTTGTCGGTGTGTGTGTGTGTGTTGTCGATGTGTGTGTGTGTGTGTTGTCGGTGTGTGTGTGTGTGTGTGTGTGTGTGTGTGTGTTGTCGGTGTGTGTGTGTGTGTTGTTGTGTGTGTGTGTGTGTGTGTTGTGTGTGTGTGTGTTGTCGGTGTGTGTGTGTGTGTGTTGTCGGTGTGTGTGTGTGTGTTGTCGGTGTGTGTGTGTGTGTTGTCGTGTGTGTGTGTGTGTGTTGTCGGTGTGTGTGTGTGTGTGTTGTGTGTGTGTGTGTTGTCGGTGTGTGTGTGTGTGTGTTGTCGGTGTGTGTGTGTGTGTGTTGTCGTGTGTGTGTGTGTGTGTTGTCGGTGTGTGTGTGTTTGTGTGTTGTCGGTGTGTGTGTGTGTGTTGTCGGTGTGTGTGTGTGTGTTGTCGGTGTGTGTGTGTTGTCGGTGTGTGTGTGTGTGTTGTCGGTGTGTGTGTGTGTTGTCGGTTGTGTGTGTGTGTGTGTGTTGTCGGTGTGTGTGTGTGTGTTGTCGGTGTGTGTGTGTGTGTTGTCGGTGTGTGTGTGTGTGTGTGTGTGTGTGTGGTGTGTGTGTGTTGTCGGTGTGTGTGTGTGTGTTGTCGGTGTGTGTGTGTTGTCAGTGTGTGTGTGTGTGTGTTGTCGGTGTGTGTGTGTGTGTGTGTGTGTGTGTTGTCGGTGTGTGTGTGTGTGTGTTGTCGGTGTGTGTGTGTGTGTTGTCGGTGTGTGTGTGTGTGTTGTCGGTGTGTATGTGTGTGTGTTGTCGTGTGTGTGTGTGTGTGTGTTGTCGGTGTGTGTGTGTGTGTGTTGTGTGTGTGTGTGTTGTCGGTGTGTGTGTGTGTGTGTTGTCGGTGTGTGTGTGTGTGTGTGTGTTGTCGTGTGTGTGTGTGTGTGTTGTCGGTGTGTGTGTGTGTTGTGTTGTCGTGTGTGTGTGTGTGTTGTCGGTGTGTGTGTGTGTGTTGTCGGTGTGTGTGTGTGTGTCGGTGTGTGTGTGTGTGTTGTCGGTGTGTGTGTGTGTGTGTTGTCGGTTGTGTGTGTGTGTGTGTGTGTTGTCGGTGTGTGTGTGTGTGTTGTCGGTGTGTGTGTGTGTTGTCGGTGTGTGTGTGTGTGTTGTGTGTGTGTGTGTGTGTGTGTGTTGTCGGTGTGTGTGTGTGTGTGTGTCGTGTGTGTGTGTGTTGTCGTGTGTGTGTGTGTGTGTTGTCGGTGTGTGTGTGTGTGTGTGTGTGTGTGTTGTCGGTGTGTGTGTGTGTGTGTTGTCGGTGTGTGTGTGTGTGTTGTCGGTGTGTGTGTGTGTGTTGTCGGTGTGTGTGTGTGTGTGTTGTCGTGTGTGTGTGTGTGTGTGTTGTCGGTGTGTGTGTGTGTGTTGTCGGTGTGTGTGTGTGTTGTCGGTGTGTGTGTGTGTGTGTTGTCGGTGTGTGTGTGTGTGTGTGTTGTCGGTGTGTGTGTGTTGTGTGTTGTCGGTGTGTGTGTGTGTGTGTTGTCGGTGTGTGTGTGTGTGTGTGTTGTCGGTGTGTGTGTGTGTTGTCGGTGTGTGTGTGTGTGTTGTCGGTGTGTGTGTGTGTGTGTTGTCGGTGTGTGTGTGTGTGTGTTGTCGGTGTGTGTGTGTGTGTTGTCGGTGTGTGTGTGTGTTGTCGGTGTGTGTGTGTGTGTTGTGTGTGTGTGTTGTCGGTGTGTGTGTGTGTGTGTGTGTTGTCGGTGTGTGTGTGTGTTGTCGGTGTGTGTGTGTGTGTTGTCGGTGTGTGTGTGTGTGTTGTGTGTGTGTGTGTTGTCGGTGTGTGTGTGTGTGTTGTCGGTGTGTGTGTGTGTGTTGTCGGTGTGTGTGTGTGTGTGTTGTGTGTGTGTGTGTTGTCGGTGTGTGTGTGTGTGTTGTCGGTGTGTGTGTGTGTGTGTTGTCGGTGTGTGTGTGTGTGTGTTGTCGGTGTGTGTGTGTGTGTGTGTTGTCGGTGTGTGTGTGTGTTGTCGGTGTGTGTGTGTGTGTTGTCGTGTGTGTGTGTGTGTGTGTGTTGTCGGTGTGTGTGTGTGTGTGTGTGTGTTGTCGGTGTGTGTGTGTGTGTTGTCGGTGTGTGTGTGTGTGTTGTTGGTGTGTGTGTGTGTGTGTTGTGTGTGTGTGTGTTGTCGGTGTGTGTGTGTGTGTGTTGTCGGTGTGTGTGTGTGTGTGTTGTCGGTGTGTGTGTGTGTGTGTTGTCGGTGTGTGTGTGTGTGTGTGTTGTCGGTGTGTGTGTGTGTTGTCGGTGTGTGTGTGTGTGTTGTCGGTGTGTGTGTGTGTGTGTGTTGTCGGTGTGTGTGTGTGTGTGTGTTGTCGGTGTGTGTGTGTGTTGTCGGTGTGTGTGTGTGTGTTGTCGGTGTGTGTGTGTGTGTGTTGTCAGTGTGTGTGTGTGTGTGTGTTGTCGGTGTGTGTGTGTGTGTTGTCGGTGTGTGTGTGTGTTGTCGGTGTGTGTGTGTGTGTGTGTGTGTTGTCGGTGTGTGTGTGTGTGTTGTCGGTGTGTGTGTGTGTGTGTTGTCGGTGTGTGTGTGTGTGTGTTGTCGGTGTGTGTGTGTGTGTGTTGTCGGTGTGTGTGTGTGTGTGTGTCGGTGTGTGTGTGTGTGTTGTCGGTGTGTGTGTGTGTGTTGTCGGTGTGTGTGTGTGTGTTGTCGGTGTGTGTGTGTGTGTTGTGTGTGTGTGTCGGTGTGTGTGTGTTGTCGGTGTGTGTGTGTGTGTTGTTGTCGGTGTGTGTGTGTGTTGTCGGTGTGTGTGTGTGTTGTCGGTGTGTGTGTGTGTGTGTGTTGTCGGTGTGTGTGTGTGTGTGTTGTCGTGTGTGTGTGTGTGTGTGTTGTCGGTGTGTGTGTGTGTGTGTGTTGTCGGTGTGTGTGTGTGTGTTGTCGGTGTGTGTGTGTGTTGTCGGTGTGTGTGTGTGTGTGTGTGTGTGTGTGTGTGTGTTGTCGGTGTGTGTGTGTTGTGTGTCGTGTGTGGTGTGTGTGTGTTGTCGGTGTGTGTGTGTGTGTTGTCGGTGGTGTGTGTGTGTTGTCGGTGTGTGTGTGTGTGTGTTGTCGTGTGTGTGTGTGTGTGTGTTGTCGGTGTGTGTGTGTGTGTGTTGTCGGTGTGTGTGTGTGTGTGTTGTCGGTGTGTGTGTGTGTGTTGTCGGTGTGTGTGTGTGTGTGTTGTCGGTGTGTGTGTGTGTGTGTTGTGTGTGTGTGTGTTGTCGGTGTGTGTGTGTGTGTTGTCGGTGTGTGTGTGTGTGTTGTCGGTGTGTGTGTGTGTGTGTTGTCGGTGTGTGTGTGTGTGTTGTCGGTGTGTGTGTGTGTTGTCGGTGTGTGTGTGTGTGTGTTGTCGGTGTGTGTGTGTGTGTTGTCGGTGTGTGTGTGTGTGTGTGTGTTGTCGGTGTGTGTGTGTGTTGTCGGTGTGTGTGTGTGTGTGTTGTCGGTGTGTGTGTGTGTGTGTGTTGTCGGTGTGTGTGTGTGTTGTCGGTGTGTGTGTGTGTGTTGTCGGTGTGTGTGTGTGTGTGTTGTCGTGTGTGTGTGTGTGTGTGTTGTCGGTGTGTGTGTGTGTTGTCGGTGTGTGTGTGTGTGTGTTGTCGGTGTGTGTGTGTGTGTGTGTGTGTGTGTGTGTTGTCGGTGTGTGTGTGTGTGTTGTCGGTGTGTGTGTGTGTGTGTTGTCGGTGTGTGTGTGTGTGTGTTGTCGGTGTGTGTGTGTGTGTGTTGTCGGTGTGTGTGTGTGTGTTGTCGTGTGTGTGTGTGTGTTGTCGGTGTGTGTGTGTGTGTTGTCGGTGTGTGTGTGTGTGTTGTCGGTGTGTGTGTGTGTGTGTGTGTGTGTGTGTGTGTGTGTGTTGTCGGTGTGTGTGTGTGTGTGTTGTCGGTGTGTGTGTGTGTGTGTTGTCGGTGTGTGTGTGTGTGTTGTCGTGTGTGTGTGTGTGTGTTGTCGGTGTGTGTGTGTGTGTGTTGTCGGTGTTTGTGTGTGTGTGTTGTCGGTGTGTGTGTGTTGTGTTGTCGGTGTGTGTGTGTGTGTTGTCGGTGTGTGTGTGTGTGTGTTGTCGGTTTGTGTGTGTGTGTGTGTGTTGTCGGTGTGTGTGTGTGTGTTGTCGGTGTGTGTGTGTGTGTTGTCGGTGTGTGTGTGTGTGTGTGTGTGTGTTGTCGGTGTTGTGTGTGTGTGTGTGTGTGTTGTCGGTGTGTGTGTGTTGTCGGTGTGTGTGTGTGTGTTGTCGGTGTGTGTGTGTGTGTGTTGTCGGTGTGTGTGTGTGTGTGTTGTCGGTGTGTGTGTGTGTGTGTGTGTGTGTGTGTGTTGTCGGTGTGTGTGTGTGTGTTGTCGTGTGTGTGTGTGTGTGTTGTCGGTGTGTGTGTGTGTGTGTGTGTGTGTGTGTGTGTTGTCGGTGTGTGTGTGTGTGTTGTTGGTGTGTGTGTGTGTGTGTGTGTGTGTGTGTGTGTGTTGTCGGTGTGTGTGTGTGTGTGTTGTCGGTGTGTGTGTGTGTGTGTTGTCGGTGTGTGTGTGTGTGTGTGTGTTGTCGGTGTGTGTGTGTGTGTGTGTTGTCGGTGTGTGTGTGTGTTGTCGGTGTGTGTGTGTGTGTGTGTTGTCGGTGTCTGTGTGTGTGTTGTCGGTGTGTGTGTGTGTGTTGTCGATGTGTGTGTGTGTGTGTTGTCGGTGTGTGTGTGTGCGTTGTGTGTGTGTGTGTTGTCGGTGTGTGTGTGTGTGTTGTCGGTGTGTGTGTGTGTGTGTTGTGTGTGTGTGTGTTGTCGGTGTGTGTGTGTGTGTGTTGTCGGTGTGTGTGTGTGTGTGTTGTCGGTGTGTGTGTGTGTGTGTTGTCGGTGTGTGTGTGTGTGTGTGTGTCGGTGTGTGTGTGTGTGTTGTCGGTGTGTGTGTGTGTGTGTTGTCGGTGTGTGTGTGTGTGTTGTCGGTGTGTGTGTGTGTGTTGTCGGTGTGTGTGTGTGTGTGTTGTCGGTGTGTGTGTGTGTGTGTGTTGTCGGTGTGTGTGTGTGTGTGTGTGTTGTCGGTGTGTGTGTGTGTGTGTTGTGTGTGTGTGTGTGTGTTGTCGGTGTGTGTGTGTGTGTGTTGTCGTGTGTGTGTGTGTGTGTTGTCGGTGTGTGTGTGTGTGTTGTCGGTGTGTGTGTGTGTGTGTTGTCGGTGTGTGTGTGTGTTGTCGGTGTGTGTGTGTGTGTGTGTGTTGCCGGTGTGTGTGTGTTGTCGGTGTGTGTGTGTGTGTTGTCGGTGTGTGTGTGTGTGTGTTGTCAGTGTGTGTGTGTGTGTGTGTGTTGTCGGTGTGTGTGTGTGTGTGTTGTCGGTGTGTGTGTGTGTGTGTTGTCGGTGTGTGTGTGTGTGTGTGTTGTCGGTGTTTGTGTGTGTGTGTTGTCGGTGTGTGTGTGTGTGTTGTCGGTGTGTGTGTGTGTGTTGTCGGTGTGTATGTGTGTGTGTTGTCAGTGTGTGTGTGTGTGTGTGTTGTCGGTGTGTGTGTGTTTATGTGTTGTCAGTGTGTGTGTGTGTGTTGTCGGTGTGTGTGTGTGTGTTGTCGGTGTGTGTGTGTTGTCGGTGTGTGTGTGTGTGTTGTCGGTGTGTGTGTGTGTGTGTTGTCGGTTTGTGTGTGTGTGTGTGTGTTGTCGGTGTGTGTGTGTTGTCGGTGTGTGTGTGTGTTGTCGGTGTGTGTGTGTGTGTTGTGTGTGTGTGTCGGTGTGTGTGTGTTGTCGGTGTGTGTGTGTGTGTGTGTTGTCGGTGTGTGTGTGTGTGTTGTCAGTGTGTGTGTGTTGTCGGTGTGTGTGTGGTGTGTGTGTGTGTGTGTGTTGTCGGTGTGTGTGTGTGTGTGTTGTCGGTGTGTGTGTGTGTGTTGTCGGTGTGTGTGTGTGTGTGTTGTCAGTGTGTGTGTGTGTGTGTGTTGTCGGTGTGTGTGTGTGTGTTGTCGGTGTGTGTGTGTGTTGTCGGTGTGTATGTGTGTGTGTTGTCAGTGTGTGTGTGTGTGTGTGTTGTCAGTGTGTGTGTGTTTATGTGTTGTCGGTGTGTGTGTGTGTGTGTTGTCGGTGTGTGTGTGTGTGTGTGTTGTCGGTGTGTGTGTGTTGTCGGTGTGTGTGTGTGTGTTGTCGGTGTGTGTGTGTGTGTGTGTTGTCGGTTTGTGTGTGTGTGTGTGTGTTGTCGGTGTGTGTGTGTGTGTTGTCGGTGTGTGTGTGTGTTGTCGGTGTGTGTGTGTGTGTTGTGTGTGTGTGTTGTCGGTGTGTGTGTGTGTGTGTGTGTTGTCGGTGTGTGTGTGTTGTCGGTGTGTGTGTGTGTGTTGTCGGTGTGTGTGTGTGTTGTCGGTGTGTGTGTGTGTTGTCGGTGTGTGTGTGTGTGTTGTGTGTGTGTGTGTTGTCGGTGTGTGTGTGTGTGTTGTCGATGTGTGTGTGTGTGTGTTGTCGGTGTGTGTGTGTGTGTGTTGTGTGTGTGTGTGTTGTCGGTGTGTGTGTGTGTGTTGTTGGTGTGTGTGTGTGTGTGTTGTGTGTGTGTGTGTTGTCGGTGTGTGTGTGTGTGTGTTGTCGGTGTGTGTGTGTGTGTGTTGTCGGTGTGTGTGTGTGTGTGTTGTCGGTGTGTGTGTGTGTGTGTGTTGTCGGTGTGTGTGTGTGTTGTCGGTGTGTGTGTGTGTGTGTGTGTTGTCGGTGTCTGTGTGTGTGTTGTCGGTGTGTGTGTGTGTGTTGTCGATGTGTGTGTGTGTGTGTTGTCGGTGTGTGTGTGTGTGCGTTGTGTGTGTGTGTGTTGTCGTTGTGTGTGTGTGTGTTGTTGGTGTGTGTGTGTGTGTGTTGTGTGTGTGTGTGTTGTCGGTGTGTGTGTGTGTGTGTTGTCGGTGTGTGTGTGTGTGTGTTGTCGGTTTGTGTGTGTGTGTGTGTGTTGTCGGTGTGTGTGTGTGTGTTGTCGGTGTGTGTGTGTGTTGTCGGTGTGTGTGTGTGTGTTGTGTGTGTGTGTCGTGTGTGTGTGTGTTGTCGGTGTGTGTGTGTGTGTGTGTGTGTTGTCGGTGTGTGTGTGTGTGTGTTGTCAGTGTGTGTGTGTGTGTGTGTTGTCGGTGTGTGTGTGTGTATGTGTTGTCGGTGTGTGTGTGTGTGTGTTGTCGGTGTGTGTGTGTGTGTTGTCGGTGTGTGTGTGTTGTCGGTGTGTGTGTGTGTGTTGTCGGTGTGTGTGTGTGTTGTCGGTTTGTGTGTGTGTGTGTGTGTTGTCGGTGTGTGTGTGTGTGTTGTCGGTGTGTGTGTGTGTTGTCGGTGTGTGTGTGTGTGTTGTGTGTGTGTGTCGGTGTGTGTGTGTTGTCGGTGTGTGTGTGTGTGTTGTCGGTGTGTGTGTGTGTGTTGTCAGTGTGTGTGTGTGTGTGTTGTCGGTGTGTGTGTGTGTGTGTGTGTGTGTGTGTGTGTTGTCGGTGTGTGTGTGTGTGTGTTGTCGGTGTGTGTGTGTGTGTTGTCGGTGTGTGTGTGTGTGTTGTCGGTGTGTATGTGTGTGTGTTGTCAGTGTGTGTGTGTGTGTGTGTTGTCGGTGTGTGTGTGTGTGTTGTCGGTGTGTGTGTGTGTGTTGTCGGTGTGTATGTGTGTGTGTTGTCAGTGTGTGTGTGTGTGTGTGTTGTCGGTGTGTGTGTGTGTGTGTTTTCGGTGTGTTTGTGTGTGTGTTGTCGGTGTGTGTGTGTGTGTGTTGTCGGTGTGTGTGTGTGTGTTGTGTGTGTGTGTGTTGTCGGTGTGTGTGTGTGTGTTGTCGATGTGTGTGTGTGTGTGTTGTCGGTGTGTGTGTGTGTGTGTTGTGTGTGTGTGTGTTGTCGGTGTGTGTGTGTGTGTTGTTGGTGTGTGTGTGTGTGTGTTGTGTGTGTGTGTGTTGTCGGTGTGTGTGTGTGTGTGTTGTCGGTGTGTGTGTGTGTGTGTTGTCGGTGTGTGTGTGTGTGTTGTCGGTGTGTGTGTGTGTGTGTGTTGTCGGTGTGTGTGTGTGTTGTCGGTGTGTGTGTGTGTGTGTGTGTTGTCGGTGTCTGTGTGTGTGTTGTCGGTGTGTGTGTGTGTGTTGTCGATGTGTGTGTGTGTGTGTTGTCGGTGTGTGTGTGTGTGCGTTGTGTGTGTGTGTGTTGTCGGTGTGTGTGTGTGTGTTGTTGGTGTGTGTGTGTGTGTGTTGTGTGTGTGTGTGTTGTCGGTGTGTGTGTGTGTGTGTTGTCGGTGTGTGTGTGTTGTCGGTTTGTGTGTGTGTGTGTGTGTCGTCGGTGTGTGTGTGTGTGTTGTCGGTGTGTGTGTGTGTTGTCGGTGTGTGTGTGTGTGTTGTGTGTGTGTGTCGGTGTGTGTGTGTTGTCGGTGTGTGTGTGTGTGTGTGTGTGTTGTCGGTGTGTGTGTGTGTGTGTTGTCAGTGTGTGTGTGTGTGTGTGTTGTCGGTGTGTGTGTGTTATGTGTTGTCAGTGTGTGTGTGTGTGTTGTCGGTGTGTGTGTGTGTGTTGTCGGTGTGTGTGTGTTGTCGGTGTGTGTGTGTGTGTTGTCGGTGTGTGTGTGTGTTGTCGGTTGTGTGTGTGTGTGTGTGTGTTGTCGGTGTGTGTGTGTGTGTTGTCGGTGTGTGTGTGTGTTGTCGGTGTGTGTGTGTGTGTTGTGTGTGTGTGTCGGTGTGTGTGTGTTGTCGGTGTGTGTGTCTGTGTTGTCGGTGTGTGTGTGTGTGTTGTCAGTGTGTGTGTGTGTGTGTTGTCGGTGTGTGTGTGTGTGTGTGTGTGTGTGTGTGTGTGTTGTCGGTGTGTGTGTGTGTGTGTTGTCGGTGTGTGTGTGTGTGTTGTCGGTGTGTGTGTGTGTGTTGTCGGTGTGTATGTGTGTGTGTTGTCAGTGTGTGTGTGTGTGTGTGTTGTCGGTGTGTGTGTGTGTGTTGTCGGTGTGTGTGTGTGTGTTGTCGGTGTGTATGTGTGTGTGTTGTCAGTGTGTGTGTGTGTGTGTGTTGTCGGTGTGTGTGTGTGTGTTTTCGGTGTGTTTGTGTGTGTGTTGTCAGTGTGTGTGTGTGTGTGTGTGTGTGTGTGTGTGTTGTCGGTGTGTGTGTGTGTGTTGTCGGTGTGTGTGTGTGTGTGTTGTCGGTGTGTGTGTGTGTGTTGTGTGTGTGTGTCGGTGTGTGTGTGTGTGTGTGTTGTCGGTGTGTGTGTGTGTTGTCGGTGTGTGTGTGTGTGTGTTGTCGGTGTCTGTGTGTGTGTTGTCGGTGTGTGTGTGTGTTGTCGGTGTGTGTGTGTGTGTGTTGTCGGTGTGTGTGTGTGTGTGTGTTGTCGGTGTGTGTGTGTGTGTGTGTGTTGTCGGTGTGTGTGTGTGTGTGTTGTGTGTGTGTGTGTGTGTTGTCGGTGTGTGTGTG